>NC_052485.1:5664131-5679391 GCF_009730915.1 Dioscorea cayenensis subsp. rotundata | reverse complement strand
GGGTTACGTATTGTTAGCTAGAAATATGTTTTTGCAGTTTATTTGGCTTGACCTATTATTACCTCCTACTCTATCCTTCTACATCTTATTTTCATCTCATATAGGCCATGTTGTTTACTTTTTAAAGAAAGTAAGTAAATTTCTACATGCACTTGAAGAAGAGTTTTCTTCTAAATATTAAAATATCATCAAGATGTAGTGACGTGATGAAATTATCATTTCTCAAGATATTAGTCCACTTTTCTTTATGGGAGCATTTTTAAGTCCAAAAGCCATGACTTTCCATTCATAGCGGTCATATGGAGGAGTAATAAAGAAGTCCATGTTTCTTTTAGCCATCTTCACTATGCTAGGTGTCACTAAATTAAATTTAATATATATATATGTGTGTGTGTGTGTGTCTTAATTTTATTTATTAAAACCTCTTTATTTGGTAATGGATATTTATCATCTTTTGAATTATCATTTAATATTTTGTAATTAAATATTATTCTATCCTCTTATTATTCTTCACTATTTTTATTGACAATGGAAAAGCTCTTAGTTCATGTGACCTTTGTGTTTCTTCTATAATAATATATAATTGTTATAATTCTTTAATATGGAGGTCAAATTCGTGACATGTTCATACAGGGATGCTTTTAATGACTTGGCAAAAGTTAACTCTAAGATCGGATTTATAATCTATGTAAGACATATTCTTTCTTTGTACTATGTATATGCTGTGATTTTCTTTTATTGTTCTATCTAATTTAAGTTATGTTATAATTGGTTCTAATTGCTTTTGTAAAAGTTCTAACCGATTATATTCTATTTGGAGTTCACAATCATCTTCTCTTTCATATGCTAATTCATTCTCTTCCTCAATGTAGGAGATGATTTCTCTTATAAAAAGGGGTTACTGCATATTACATACCCGCCTTTTTCGAAGATTGTTACTAAGTCTCCTTGTACTATAAGTCCTCCTCGATCGATTTCTAATAAGCTCATTCCGATAATAAATTGTGTTGCTTTGTCTTTATTAAAAAGGTTTTATCCATGTGAGTGGGAGAGTACTATGTTTGGTTCAGCTAATGATGATTGTAAAAAGTCTACTAATTTATATGTTAAAATAAATCAATTCCCTATATCTCTAATCAACGATTTGTGAGTAGTTATTTCTCCACGTATTATTGAGGAACTATTTCTTCTAAAATATAGTTTCTACTAGCACTCGTGTCTACTATTCTAATACAGGAGCTTATATTCATATGAAAAATTCTAAAAGAAATTCTATATTTAATAAAATTATTATTTCTAAATCCAATAGGATAACTATACAAGTCATGTTTTTTCTTAAAAACTCATACTACTTTAAATCTTTGTTCTTGATCTGTGAGATTCTTCTATCCTAATTCTTTTACTTTTATCTTTAAGTTTTTAGTTTTCTAGAGTTAACTTTTCTATTTTTTATTCTACATTTTATTCTTTTTAGTAGTTGTGCTATCACTCTTTATTTGTACTATTAAAATTTGCGGTGCCTAAATCTCTTTCTTTTTCTTTAAATGTATAATTGAATAATTTCAATATTTAATTAGATGTATTTTGAATATTGGATTATAAAATTTTATGTTTGGTTAAAAGGATTTGTAAATATGGATTTGATGTATAATCACAGATTTAATTAATTATAAAATAAAAAATATATTTAGTTACTTTAATATATATTTTTCCATTAATTCATTTTTATATGTTAGTATTTATATTAAATATGGTACATACTACTAATTATTCTTTCAATAACAACCAAATTTAAAATAAATATTTTTGAAATTTAGTTATAAATAAAACATTTTAAAAAACTTTTTATAATTTTAAAATTGAAACATAAAAATTAATTTGAATATTTTTATAAATAGTAAAAATATTGTTTTAAAAATATCAAAATGGATTTTCACATAACATGTGATAAAGATTTCGAGATAGAGCAAGTGATTTTTGAGGAATTAACGTCCCACTCATCTTTTTGTTTGTTTTCGGATCGTACTGGCCCGAGACACAATACCAACTTTCCGGGTATTTTTCTTAATTATTATCTTCATAATTTACATTTAATTATATTAATTTTAATTTTTTATTATTAAATTAAAAAATGGGATACATGAAACGAGGGAGGGTACGAACCAAGGCCATTTACACACCAACCAAAAATCCTCCCCTACTTGATCTACACTTCATTTGTGCAGTGGTTAAAAACACAAAATAAAAATAAAAAGAATGTCAAAATAAATAATTTTAAAAATAAAATAATTATAATAAATAAGAAGCATTTGAGACAACATAAAAAAAATCAAAATAGCTTAAAAAATGTAGATCTTACATTAATTGGTTTACTTATCGAGTTAAGTTTCATATATATATATATATATATATATATATATATATATATATATATATATTCTCCCCTTCTCTCCAATGTGAAAGAAATGAGAACTCAA
This sequence comes from Dioscorea cayenensis subsp. rotundata, assembly GCF_009730915.1. Taxonomy (NCBI): domain Eukaryota; kingdom Viridiplantae; phylum Streptophyta; class Magnoliopsida; order Dioscoreales; family Dioscoreaceae; genus Dioscorea; species Dioscorea cayenensis. The sequence continues at coordinate 5,676,914 of NC_052485.1, read as the reverse complement.
ATAATTCTTTTAATTTAAATCAGAGTTGATATCCACTCAATTATCCGTCTTCATTAAGGTTTAATTAAGCTTTGACTTTAGCTATCATAGCTATGAATTTTATACTCATCATGTTGTCGGTGAAGGTGAAGAAGCTATAAGCTTTAAGGCATTAAATCTCTATTTTTGTAATTAAACTTAAGCATGCTTCCAATCATCTATACAAACTTATATTTTAATATTTAGAGGTAATAATTGATAACCTATTGTGTCTAATATGTTTTTATTTGTATTAAATGTCTAAGCATACTTTATTATAGTATTATAGGGACAAGATTCACTCTCATCATTTGGCCCAAGGACCGGCCCAAGGCCAGCCCAAGCCCGATCCAAGCTCGAATTGAATCTCTTGTTTTTTTGCTACTCAATCCAAAGTTAATGTATGACAGGTCAGTCAAAGCCCTACCCAAAGCAACCTTGGATTGGATATGGATATTATTTTTAAATGACTCGTGCATGCCCTTTTGGACTTTTTTTGGGCTGATCCAATGGGCTAGCCAATGAGCTGACCTATTGAATTTATTATTAAATATTAATAATATAATTTTTAAAAAATATCACAAAGAATATACAATGATAGAATGAGTAGGTGTCAACCTAGTTGGGATTTACTTATATTTTAGTTTTGTAATATTTTTCTCAAGTGAAAATTTAATAATACTAACCAATTAATAAAATTAATCATTATTTTTGTTTTATTTTTTATTTTAAAATTATCACAAAGATTAATTAAAGTAAAGTTAAAAAGAAAAATAATAGCAGGGTCGATTCGAGATCGAATCCCAACGGCCGATCCTAGCCCGATCCAATAATTGATCCAAAAAGTCAAGCCTATGAGCTAGGCCATAAGCTTCATATTTAAAATTTGGCTCGACCCGGTCCGGCCCAAATTGTTCATGAGGCTCATCGGATTTGGGCTTGGGCTAGGCTAAAGCCTAAATTTTTTGAGCTGCGTCGGCCCAGGCCGGCCCAATGATGAGAGTGAGACATGATGTGCAAAAATATTTTTTTTATAATTAATTAAAAATATAGTACAAAGTTTTCATAATTCTATCACTATACCAAAGGGCTTGAGCTCAATGGTACCCCTGCGTCCCTCTCGTTGGAGGAGACGCGAGTTCGATTCCCCGACCGCGCTCCCCGGGGCCAAGAGGGTGAGGACGCTGCGCACTCCCGCCCACAGACGCCTCGAGGGTTGGCTGCTGTCGCCCTACCTCATAAATAAATAAAATAAAAAATAAAAAATTCTATCACCATTTAGATTGTTAGACTTCAAAGCTATATTAATGAATCAAAAAATAGTGTTTAAGTAAGCAATGATCACTAATTATTTATGTATATGTATTATTTGCTACTAAACAATCACAACTTAGTAAAGGGGGAGTTGGTTAAAGCTTTTGGTCTTCAACCTGACCTGGCGAATTAGGCCAAATTTTGGCCCATGCCCCCTCTAGTCCGATGTATTTTCTAAATTTTTTTATTAATTAATCTAAATATGATTTATCTATTTTTTTAAAAAAAATAATAATAATTTTGAGGAGAATTTCTTAAATTTTTCCCTATTTTACATATTTGGTGGTATAAATGAAATATTTATATTAGCAAAAGAGTCAAAAGAGTAAGATTGATTTGATTAAAAATTTGGCTGAAAAAAAAACATTAAATGCACAAACAAACCACCAGGTAAATAAATAGTGTTTTATAAAGCTGCAAATTGGGCTTCACATCAAAAATATCAAATTTTTTGAGATCTAAAGAAACCAAAAAAATTCTATATAAGAAAAATTGAAAATAGAAACACAACTTGTTACATATGGATACTAGATCAACGGTATCGAGAAAAAAAATATGTCATAACTTTTGCACTAGGAATACATCATCAATATACAAGAATAATGCGCTTCTATTATTGACATGATCTAACCCAAAGAATTCCAATAATCCATTATTAGGTTCTGTTGACAAAGATCTTTAAATCCTAATTAAGAATCAAAGTGCAGTTTTGTGTAATTAAAAAAGACTTAATGATGAATAAAGTAAGCAATGTCTATCCTCTTATGGTTATATATATATATATATATATAAAGCTATTAAAGTAATTAATAGTCTCACACCATTTAATTTGAAAAATATAGATTTTAATACATAAGCATGGTTTTCTAATCTTATTAGTTTAAGTTTTTGAGTTAAATCGAGCCAAACGTATGCTTGCATCTAACATCAAAAGAGTTTGGTAACTTTAGTTAATCTGGTTTACTTAGTTTGCTTGTAATATAGTTATTTTATATAGACTAGCATGTATCAAGAGGCAGGAATAGAATAATTGATATCCCAAATAATAAGTAGTCTATGCTAAGAAAAGAGAAACTACTTCCTTCTATTGAGTCAGTAAAAACACACCCTTTTGATTCTACTTCAGGGATTATCACTTAACTCATTAATTTTACATTGTCACCAATAACTTATCTGATACTTACAATCCATAAGCAAAGCACAATAACTTCAAGACTTGGCAATAAACACAAATCCAAGAAAGTGCTATTGAAGTACTTAGAATTTGATAATAAGGATTGTAAAGATTAAGGAATACATACAGTGGTATGGAGTTTGCCAATTATAGGATGAGCCAAGCTAACTGATTCAGAAGACATCATACTTTCTTCAGTGTTTTAGCACAGATAGAGAGTTGTCCAAGTATCCTTTTACAATGTCAAGTCCATAGAGCTTCTTGATCAATGGCATAGTTGCAGGAACATTCATTTGAAATGTATCAGGCGAAGCGGAAGTGCAGAAAAATTCTTCTCAAGTTGCTTTGATTGCTTTTCTTGTAGCACAGTGAATTGAAGCTACTAAAAGCAAAGGGGGCTCTCCAGAAACTGGCACAAATTGGTACATTGGATCAATGGAAAGGGCATATGCTAGAATTTATTCGACACAATGAAATAAACTGCAAACACTATGTTTAGTGCAAATGCCAGACACAATTTTGCTCCATGGTTTTGTACAAATGCACTATAAAATGGGAAAGTGATGGGTGTATCTCTAGTGTTAGACTAACTCTGATATGTTGAGCTGAAAAAATCACGAGAGTTATCTTTTGTAGATATGTTAAGAGGAAGGATACATAGTTATGCAAATTTTGTATTTTCTATACTCAATTAAACCCAAGAGCTTAAACTAATAGAATGAGAGACACATATATCCATATTTACCAACTAACTCCAGCTCAAACATGTCAGTCTAGGAAAAATCCCACATTACCTCCAGGTTCACAAATCCATACATCTTAGAAGGCTTCTACAAACTAGACACAAACACAGAATTCTGGTATAACCAAATTTACTAATTGAGGTCTGTCAGATGAAAACCAAATATATTATTGATACTCAATTCAACCCAAACATCTAAGCTAATAAGATGAGAGAACCAAACTTATACATTCATATTCACATTTACTAAATTAATTGGCATGAGGCTATTGGTTACTCTAATAAGATCCATCTATTACATCATCACCTAGCCTTGGATTCATTTTAAAATACAAGTAATTTTTATAGAGAATTTTCTTTCAATACAATCTAAATGAGTGTTCAATCATAAATGTGACCAACTTTGTAAGCACATTAGCAGGATGATTTGCAAGCACAACAAAAACATTTTAAAGTGATCACTCACATAGTCAGACAATTAGAAGGTCAGTTAGCTATGTCCATGCGAGCACAAAATACACAAGAAAAATTTGAAAGTGAATAAGAATAGCTAAAAAATTCATATCACTATGCGACCAAGTTGAGGGTTATAAGAGAGCCTCATCAAAGGTTCAACAGCAAGTAAACTAATGACCTAAAGATGTAAAAAGACACAGTATGAGCACTTCATTAGAGAGAATCTTGTGATTAGCTTCCTCCATTCTTTTGGAAAAGTCACCGACCTGCTTAAGATAGAAATAAGGAAGGATCTCAAAGAAACTGGATTTTCTTACAGCATCTTCTATTGATAAAAATTGGTGGTTCTAAAATCTACGTGCTATAGTTGACAATTGCTTGTTTTCACATGACCATATTAGCAAGCCTCTGTTTTTCTGCAATCTAAAATAATAATTTTATCAGAAATAATAAGAAATACTCAAAGCACAGGTGACAATAGTTTGGATCATCTATCCAATAAATTAGTCATTCACATGATCATAACTCTACAGAAGAAAAGTTAGCCAGAATAAACTAGAAAACACAGTTCAGGAAATGAGGCACAAGATATTTACTACAATGCCTAGAGGTTGACTAGCATACTCTGTAAAGTTGCTTGCAAGCACTAGTTCTGCTCTTAATAGAAGATTTATCATAGTAATTTTTTTCCCCACCACTAGGTATATCTTTGGAAGAAATAGCGGGGATGATCTTTTTTGATGCTAGAGTTGATTTGAACTCAAAGCCTTTAACAAGAGCTAATGGGTGTGTGTTGTAAATGAATGCTCCATAAAGACAATCTTTGGGCGAAGGTATATCATCCACAAAAACTGCCTCGCCTACATAATCAAATGACAACATTAATAAGCGCATAGGTTACTTTCTTGCAATTGCTTTATAGGGTTGAAAACACATTGATCATATAAACAACAACTACATAAACATTATCAATTTAAAAAATTGGAAGAACTCTAGAATTGCATTAAAGTTGGGGATCAAAACTAGAGGATCAGTTAAGGACTATAATGAGCAAAATAACTAGAATTGTGAGGGAAAATTTGGGAGCTTGTGGCTCAAGGAGGAAGCAGAATATTATTCTTAAGAATTCTGGAAAAAAAAAATCACTAGTGATTTGCAAATAAATGGTTTGGATGCTCTCTAAATCTTAAAATCAAAATCTTGAGTTGTATATGTGAAGTTGGACAAGTGGTTAGAAAATCCAATCACAAAGCATAGGTAGACTCCACCAGAGAAGCAAGTTGTTGTATAATTAGCAATGAAGTAATTGAAGTTAGGCAACTCTTCCCCTTCAAACCTCTAAGATCTTTAATGCAACCATAGTAAAAAGAAAGGAAGAAGTGGGTCCAAAAAAAAAAAGCAAGAATATATTGTATAAAAATCCCCTTCCCCACTAATTTACAAAATCCTCCTTATATTGTACAAAAATTATATAGATTAAAAAAATCTTATGTTATTTCCAATAAAATCCTTAAATGATAAGAATAGTAGTTAAAAAGTAAGCTTTGTTATTTGTAATAAAAATCTAAATTAAATAATTAAATAATTTAAAATAAAACAAGTATTGATCATCCAAATGTCATTAGGAATGTTGATTTTTGCTATAAATTTAACTAAAATCTAATGGTCATTGAATTGCCTAGACATCCCCAAGCTTGCTGTTAAATTTTTTTTATTTGTTTAAATATAAAAAATTAATTTATTATTTTATATTTATTCTTTAATTTGTATTAGTAATTAAAAGCACGTAATTTTTTTATTTGCATTATTAAAAAATATATTCTTTATTCACAAATTATTAATAGGTCTAATAGATCTACTATTGATGCATAAAATAATAATAATAAAAAACTACAACTTCAATTAATTAAATTAGTTTGCCTGAAAATTGAATATTACCTTTTTTTTTATTTGGTCCCTTCGAAAAATATTTTCTAGCTTCACCCTTTCACCAGAAATCACAACACTCAATGAATACATTGAATAGTACCCCAAAGCATTAAAGAACTAATTCTAGGTTTCATCACCACCGACAATGGTTTTCCGGTGACATTATATACCTCCGGGCGACTCCCTTACTCTACAGTCAGTCAGTTGTCCATCGGTCTCCTCTGCCACCCGTCTCTTTTTTCTCCTAGAATAAGAGCTCTCGCCTGTGCCACCTCTAGCTTGTGAACCTTCTTCAGCAGTGTTGATGTTTTCTTCAACTCTTGCTGTAGCTCCACCCAAGATGAGCTCTTGCTCTACTATATCAGCTAAAATAGGTAAACCGCACAGCCTGTCGTCATCTCTAGTGTGGTCCTCACCAATTTTGATTTCTGCGTGGCAAAAAGCTTTGGTAAGCAACTCAAAATAACCTTTTTTTTCCCTTGATTGTCCCGAGGCCATTCCATGTTGAGCTTGTAGTAGCCATCATCTCCCATCCTAGGTTGATTTCCAGCGGCAGGTCCCATAGCCCCAAGGATCACACCCTCGTCAGTCTGGGTGGATACCCTCTCAATTAGCCGATGTGGGACTAAAGGGGTTCATTGCATTACCTCACCAATTAAAGACTGATGCCCTTGACAGTTAGAGTGGATACTCTCTCAATTAGTCAATGTGGGACTAAATAGGTTCATTACATTACCCATCGATCAAAGATTGAGGCCCTCGACAATCCGGTTTAATCTGAGTACCAGACTCTGGACCCACATGAGGGTTTTCACCCAGTCCGTGTACCTGCCCGACATGGCGCAGACCCAGTCCCAACCTTGTCCACACACCAGTCTCTCAACGAAAGCACCATTGTTATGCACTCTAGGCTGGGATGCACATCTCCAAAAAAAACCAGCTCGATGGTGAAGGAGGTTTATTACACGATTATTGTCTTCGAACCAACCCCCACGTGCGATTTCCAAGAATCATCCTCATCAAATTGACACTATGGTGGCCGCTTCCACTATTCATATCTCTAATTGGAGAAACCCATTCCACAGCTAATTTGTATTGACCTCTTTCGCACCGACATCGGCAAGTATTACCTAAGATGCTCCATTTTGGGTAAATGACCTTCAAGTAACCTTTCCCCGTGCTGCCTGTGTTGAGGACTTCCTGGTTCGCCATGGTACCATGGGGATCAACTTCAAGTCTTGAATGATAACGACAAAGAGATGAAATCAACGTTAAAAGCTCTCTGTAGCATGTGTTTATTTATTAGTTTTTATAACTTTTCAAATATCCCTTGCAGTCTGCCAGTCTCTGACATTTCAATTTACCCTACAGTCCCTCTTTTTTCAGTTTATTTATTTTTCAGTCTCTACATCAGTTTATTTTATTTAAAAATCCAATTTTGCCCCACAAAATGTACTTTCCGTTTATTAAGTATATTTTTTATTTAATATTGTGTGTTTATGTGCAATTATATAAGTTTTCATTTAAAATGTAACGTTTTATACTTAATATATTAGCCTCTTGTTTATTATTTTGTCTTTCCGTTTAAAATCGCTGAGGGGCATTTCTGACCGAAATACTGACAAATAAGTTATTAGATGATGTAAAAAAAAGATTTTTTTGGGATATAAAATAGTCTAGAGTTTTTTTTATCAAATGAGAAAGTTGGAGGAATGATATGAACAATTTCTCTTTAATTTATTTATATATTAAATGATCATTTTTATATTAAAAGATTTTTAAAACATAAGCTATAACTGTTTGCATAATTAAATAATTTAATTTTTAGATATAAATGAAACTTTGAAATGTTTAAATACAATTGCCATTTTAACATTATAAAATTATAATATTAAACCTTTGAAACTACTTAAAAAATTAATATCATGAAAAAAACTATTAGTATGAAATTATTCATTTGTGGGTTTATTTATTTATTTATTTATTTATTTATAATGTGTACAAATTATTTCATACGCATCTTAAATTCTAACTAACATTTTAAAAAAAAATTGAACTTCCAAATTTTAGTATAAAAATTAATCGCACTCAGGGAGTGTTTGGTTGTCAGGAGTGGAATAGGAGTGAGATGAGGGGGAGTGGAGTAAGAATGAGAATGAAGAATGTGTTTGGTTGATAAGGATTGGAGAGTGTAATTTATTGGGAATGAAAAAAGTAAAGAAGGTAAATATGATGAGATGACATTTATGCCCTTTATTCAAATGAATATTATGTAAATTGAAAAAAAATAAATTAATTGTTATAAATAAATATTTCAAATTTTTTTGTTAATATCATTAGTAATTAATTAACTATAATAAATAACTATATCAAATTGATAATTAATTATATTTTTTAAAATACTTAATTATTAATTAATTAACTATAATAAATAATTAATTAATGAAGAAATATAATTAATTAATTATTATAAATAAATATTTAACTATAATTATTAGTTATTAATATTTCATTTTAATTATTAATTATTTTTAAATTTTCAACTTAATTATTATATTTAATTAAATTATTATTATTTAATTAATAATTATTGTTAAAATTAATTAACTAATTATTATCTAAATTAAATTATTATTTTAATTATTAAATAAAAGGGCAAATTGGTCATTATCCCCAAGGAGTGAGTGGGGTGCTCACTCCCCACTCACTCCTCATCCACTCCCCTCTCATTCCCACTCATGATCATCCAAACAAAGCTTGGATTCACTCCTCTCCCACTCTTACTCCAATCTTGTGAACCAAACACTCCCTCAGTCTATTGTGGCAATGGTTGTGAGTTTAATAATAATTCATAATGTGAAAAAAAATTTGTAGTTGTAATTAACATATACATTCATTAGTTTTGTCTCCAAAATTAACTGGCATCTATAGAGATGGCGCAAGCCCTCAATAATGTTAGATGAGTCTTGGTATCTCCTTGAGTAATTTCCATGTCTCTTGGAGTTAGTCTTGTTTGACATGGTTATGATGTCTTAGGAGAGTCATCTTAATTAATGCTATATCTGGCTTCATCTGGATTAGGGGTGGACATGGGCCGGGCGATCCATGGGCTGGCCCGAACCCATCCCAAAAATACTGAGCACTGGTTTAGAAAGTTGGCCCAAAAAGACTGGGTTAGGGCTCAAATGTTTTAGCTCGATTAATTTCAGCGTGGGTTTGGGTCGGATGAATTTTGACCCGAGCCCGACCCGGCTGACCAAATAAATAAATAATATATATATCATATATTATTTATAATATATATAATTATATATATAATAGTAATAGGCTTTGAAAAAGAGTAAACATTTATAATACTTGTATTGTATTTTTTTTAAATGTTTGAAAAAATTTTAGGGGTTGTAGTAGTAGTTTTATTTAGTTATTTCAATTATTTCATAAAAAAATTATTTATTTTTTGGGTCGGGTTAAAGTGGGCTCAGGCTAATGACAATCAAATGGGTCGGGTTTGGATCAAAACAATTTGGCTGAACATGCTCGACCAGATCAGACTGAATATATGGGTTGTATTTTTGAGTCTAGCGCAGAATGCCAGCCTAGCCCATGTCCACTCCTAATCTGGATATCCATCCTTAAAGCGTGGAGGAATAGAATTAAATTTTAAATTGATGTAGTAGCCATCTATAGCTAGCCCCAATGCTTTAAACAATTTGTGAATAAGGTGACATAATCTTGGATAGAGGTGGGCACGGGCCGTCCGGAAAACCGGCCCGGCCCGTGCCCGGCCCGGAACCGGCCCGCCGGTTCAATGATCCGGCGGGCCGGTTCATTGACCCGTAACCGGCCCGTACTGTAGACGGGCCGGTTACGGGTTGGGGTTTTCCCAACCCGTGACCCGGCGGGTTGACCCGCCGGGTCAAGCCCGGTTTAATGTTTTTGTTTGTTTTTTTATTAATACTAAGTATTTGTTGGTTATGGGATTTGAACCCATGATCTTGGACTTGGATAGCAAAAACCCAACCACTTGAGCTACATTTGTTTCCAATATTTATTGGAAAGAATTATATATAGATAGATGTAGGATATGGATCAAAATATTTTATATATTTAATTTATAAAAAATTAAGAAACCATATAATAAATTAAAAAAGTATACAAATCAATTAGTAAAATATCAATGTATCAAACAATAAATTTTCATAAATATTTTTTTAAAAAATAATTATTTTGTTAATTGTCTTTTGGCTCATAAGCACTAAATCTCTACATATACACACTCTTAAATTCTCTTAAATAGCGCACTTTTATTTGTCACATATATATTAGATTATTTTGTTTCAATTTATAAAATAAAAAATAAAATTACAAAAAATTGTTTTTAAATTATGTAAATCAATTTATAAAAAAATATATTAGTAAAAAAAAAATATCTTTGAATAATATGGTTCACACCATATTATTTTGATTTGTAACTTTTTTTTCAATAACAACATGATAAGCACAATAATAACCCTATTGTCAGAGACCAAAGTAAAATCTAGAGCCAACCCTAATTATAATAAATAAATAAGTTGATGATAACTTCAATTTAAAAAATAAGAATACTACTTGATATATACATTTTGTTCTTGACTTAAAAAGGTGTCTAATAATTTAATTTGATAGATAAATAAATTAAAAAAATGTAGCTTTTTTTATCCTTTTTTAAAATTATTTTTGATATGTCATAAAATTTTTTAAGTTATTATAAATTATTTTAAATTTTTTGTTTTTTGAGATTAAATTTAAAAAATATTTTGTAACTTCTTTTATATTTATTTATGTTTTTAAACCAAGACGAGAAAAAAATTTGTAGGCCAATTGGTTAATCTTATTTTTTTCTCATGTGAGAGTCACTAGGTTCAGACCCCATCTAGACACAATTTTTTTGGGTTGTTACAAAAACCCGCCGGGTCAAACGGGCCTGGCCCGGACCCGGCAGGTTCTGTGATAAGCCGGGCCGAGTCCGGTTCATTCACAAAATGGACCCGGCCCGGCGGGCCTGCCGGGTCAACCCGGCCCGGCGGGTCTCTCCTGTAGCACGGGCCGATTCCGGGTCCGGTTTCCAGTGAACCGGACCCGGCGGGTCGGGCCCGGCGGGCCCGGTTAACCGGCCCGTGCCCACCTCTAATCCTGGACAAATATTCATGTTTTAAAAAGTTTAAAACCTTTATCTGAACTCCATTTATTTATTGATCTCTCCACTGTGTAAGATTCAAAGAACACATGACATGATAATTGTGAAGCCTTCTTCATAGTAACAGCACGAATCAATAAATACAAATTAATTTTATCAAGGGTAATTTAAAAATTTTAATAAAAAATCAATTTTTTATTATTTTAAAAAATATTATATAATTTATGATATTTTCTTATGATATATGCGAAGTATATATATATGCAAACAAAGTGAATTTTAAGTAATACACATTGTATTATTTTTGTTCCATTGAACGCTATATAAGCAATTCCCCTTTTTATAATTATGCATAATGACATGCATAACTCGTTAAATTTAACTAAACATGTTAAACACCAAAAATTATCCTATTATAAAAAAAGTAAAAAAAGCATAAATACCTCTTGAATTAAAAAGAATCAAATGGGGAAAAAAATAATGCATGGATTTTTCAAGACAGAATTAGAGGGTTGTTTTTCAATCAAATTAAAGTCATTTTTTAAATTATAAAGATTTGTTTAAGAAAAAAATTCACTTCAACTTGATAATCTAGAGAGGGTGTTTTTATTTCTGAGTTATGGGGCTAATTTATTAAAATATTGTTTATTTTTAAATTATTTCCCAAAATGCGTATTTCCGTAATTATTTACAGAAATACGCATTTTATATTTTTTTATTATTATTTTTAAATCAACCGGTCCCATTGTAGTTTTTTAATATTTAAATTTAATTTTTAAAAAAACAGAGGGACCCGTTATTTTTTTAATATTAAGTTTTTATTTTTTTAAAAACTGCGGGTCCCGATAGTTTTTAAATTAAAAACATTTTACATTCAAACCCTTATAATTTTCATTAATTTTTCTTATAACTTATTTTTTCTCACTTCTACTATGTTATTTTTACTTTCACTAATTGTAACCGGCTGTTAATAATTTAAATAAATAATTTTAAAAAGTGTGAGTGGATTGTTAAGTTAAAAAATATTAAAAAAATATAAAATGTATATTTCCATAAATACTTATAGGAATACGTAATTTGGTAAATAATTATGTTTTTAATAAAAAAAGCAGAGGAAGCTTATATGAAAGTCAACTAGTTAACACGGATGAAAAAACATACCGAGTCCATTGATCAAAATTGAGTAACTAGCAACTAGTAGTGGAAAAGCTTTATTCTTCGTCAAGAGTTCCTGACGGGCCTTGGTCGATGTTCCTCTCGACCGAGGTTGTCTCCTTCGTTCAAATGATAACAAGAATATGAATTTTTTGCTAGATTTAATGTAAAAAAATAAAAATAACATCTGAGAAAATAAAAAAACTACGATGACAAAAATTTTTAAAGAGAACACTACTATATTGATAATTTTTCTTATAGAAAATCTTTGTGTGTTTTAGAAAAGGAATTTGGAGGGTTTATATAGGCCTCACCCAACAAAACTGGATGGGCTAAGATCAATTTCATCCAATGGGCTCTGCATGAATGTGGTGAGTCTTAGATTGCACCGATAATTCATCCCAACAACCCCTTATGATGAAAAAAATATTAAAAATTATTTATTTAAATTATTAACAACCTAGGTTACTAATTAGTGAAAGTAAAAAAATAACGTAGTAGAAGTGAGAAAAAAATAAGTTATAAAAATTAATGAAAATTATAAGGGTTTGAATGTAAAATGTTTTTAATTTAAAAACTATCGGACCCGCAGTTTTTAAAAAAATAAAAACTTAATATTAAAAAAATAACGGGCCCCTCTGTTTTTTTAAAAAATTAAATTTAAATATTAAAAAACTACAGTGGGACCGACTGATTTAAAAAAAATAATAAAAAAATATAAAATGCGCATTTCCGTAAATAATTACAGAAATACACATTTTGAGAAATAATTTAAAAATAAATAATATTTTAATAAATTAGCCGAGTTATGGGCCATTT
>NC_052485.1:5551442-5663131 GCF_009730915.1 Dioscorea cayenensis subsp. rotundata | reverse complement strand
TTTATACATTTTAGAAATTAGTACTTTTTTAAAGCTATGGATTGGAAAGTTAGGCCACTTGAAGCCAACTATTAAACGCAGCTTCAATTTATTTATTTATTTATTTTTTTGTACTTGAACACTCTTCTTCAACCATAAATTCAGTCAAAAACATTTAAAATATGATCGGATAAAATTATCACAATTTAATAAAATCTAATGAATGTTAATTTAATTAACATTGTACTTTTGTTTTTCTTTTATATGTAAAGATGTCCTAAATGACTATTATATATCTCAATTTTATGATTACAATTTTTTTGTCATTATCTTTGTATTTATACTTAACAAGTATTTGTAAAATTATGTTAAATAATTAATAACTAACGAAAATTAAAAAATATAGTTTATATAACCTCAAAGATACAACTATATTATTCTAAAGTGTAAATGTATTTTTAGCCATATAGATATCATGAAAGAAACCCAATTATTAGAAGGGAAATATGTGTAATTTGAGACATTGGCAGGCTATATATATATATATACACACACACAAAAATATAAACCATTTATTTATCACTAAAATGGGAGAAATAATGTGGACCCTTGGATGAAGAAGGCTAAATGGCACGTGGCTTTATCCAGATGACGGACCACCGTTTCTATGTGGGGCACTTGCCACCTTGTTTTTCTATTTATTTATTTATTTAATTTTATTTCGTAAATAAATAAAATAAAATAGGTTGCTTTTGGAAAATATATATTATAATTATTGTATATTTTTTTTCATAATATGCATATATATATACACTCGTTACAAACAATTTTATGCAACCTCATTATCAAATTATTCAATCTATTTAATTTATAAATATATATATGGTAAAAACTCTTTTTACACAACACTTTATTATTATTATTATTATTATTATTATTATTATTATTATTATTATGAGCTACACGTGTGCTAAGGAAAAGGAGCGAGGATAATGTAGCATAAGAATATATCATCTTAAACAAGTGGAAGAATAACAAAAATCGAAAGTGGAAAGTGTCTATCTGTTGAAAGATGTACAAGAATGTCTAGTGCTAAGGAATCCCAAAAACAAAAGTGACATCTTATGCCTTAATAAAGTTCTCACTTTGAATCATTTTACCATCAGTATATTTTACATATAATATTAATTATGAATTATTATATGGCTAGAAAAGGATGCATGAATTTTTCATTATATATATATATATATATTAAAAGGGCGATAAACACCTGTCTCTATGACGTATGAATGTAGGTTGCAATATCACCCGTGAGTTAATTCTTCTAACGAGAATTCGAACCCTCATCACTTCACACAGCACGAGAGATTTATTTTTTGTGCCGTTAACCACTTTTGTTACCATTAAAATCATTTATATATTTTTGTCGAAAATTAATACAGTTTTTGAAATTAAAAAAATAATATTAAAAAACTCAACTACAATAACAAAGTGCAGTTTTGAGTTCTTGGACACCATCACATTGATCCATGCAATCATGTAGAGAGGATATCCGAGTTAGGAGCTAGCACGACCATTGCAGGATATTAGCTCATCTTCTATAATGAACCGGGGTTCATTTTAATGTCATGTTTTTTTTTTTTCCATTAGTTTTGCTTATTCCAATTTCTTCTCTTATCAGGATCTAATTTTAGTGTATCAATACTGTCCTATTTGTTGGTTTGTTGTACTACCTTCCTTCATTTTATTTACTTTATATTTAACATTAAATAATAATATGTAATTATTATTCGCCTTCTACTAAAGAGTATATATGTGTGTGTATGAATGTAAGTTTTAAAAGAGGCTTATTTTATTAGATTAATTGTGATAATAATGTTTATTAGTGATAATATAGATTAATTATCAGTAGTGGCATTACGTATAACAATCAACTTTGGTATAATATGTTAGACTTATTGGGCAGTGGAATGTTTAGATGGACAACACCACTTTATTAAAATATTAATTTTTTTATTCATCATATTAAATAATTTTATATTTTAAGGAGTTATTAAAGAAGAAGCTTTTGCATCTAGAAAATAAAAAAAATATTTTTGATTCAACGTTATTATTTGGAAGATTTGAACTTTGACAATCCGAGATCAAGATTTGTCGATTTAAAATCTCTGGTACTATAATAAAATAAATTTCATAATAAAATAGATAATTCAATTATTATTTTATACTCTATATTATTTTTTTTGTAAAATACGATAAGTACGTGTCAGGAATATGTACATGTATGGAGCAAACTCAATAAGCACTTGTGCCTTTATTTTACGTGGATTTTAGGGTTCATCTCGAGTTCTCCCTAAAATAAACATCTTGTGTAAAGGACTCTATACTAAAAAAAACTAGACATCTATTATACTCTAATTTTTATTGTTAATTTTTATAAAATCTAAAATAATAACAAATAGTTTCCCAAAACATAGCATTTGATGAACCATTTAATAAAGTTTGAATAAAATTTTGATTCTAAAGAATAAGTTATTAAATTTTTAAAGCCATAATGAAAGATCTTCTACAGTTAACAATCAAAGACCATTTATATTTCTTCAAATTAACTAATGATGTTTTAGTTTAATAATACCACTAACTCGGCCCAATCTATCTTGTAAGCCGAAATAATAATAATAATAATAATAATAATAATAATAATAATAATAATAATAATATAAGGAAGGAATAATTTATTAATTTATAATTTGTTTATGCACAAATATTGGTAAAATAAATTATAAAAAACCTTTTGGATATTTTCATTGACATTAAAAGCCTCTAAAATAGTTATTAACCTTTTCTTTAATGAACCATTTAGTTTATTTTCAATCTATTTTTGTTAATTTTCACAATAATAAAATCAATATACTTTAGATTGTAGAAAATAATGAAAATTAATATTTGTCATGAGTTTTCATGAATTTATGATGAATAAAAAATCGTATATTTTAATAAAATTACTAAATAATAATTATCATCTAAAATTTTGCCCATTATATAAACTTAAAAGACTTTAATTATAGAAATATACTGTCTCTATTGCTTTAATCTCTTATCAATCCATGTGTAAACAGACTTTGATAATAAAGATGAATCAGCAAAAGTCTATCAAAAATCATAAAATTTAAATCATTTTTAAAAAATCATTTAAATTTTCTCCCTCCAAATTGAAATAAATAAATCATAATTTATGTCATTAATTCACTCTATAAAAATCACAAAACTCATAAAACAATATTTGTTGCATATAAATAACTCGATAGTTAAGAAAACACAAAAATAAGCAAAATAATTATTTGTTTGGACCAAACATACGTATTAAACTCACACATCACATATCATTATAAGATTACCGATGCACTCTAAAATAAAATAAAAATTCAATCACCTCTTTCACCTAAACAATGCTGTTAAAATCATTATTTTGCTCAGACAAATTAATGACAATTTACCTACCATTCGATTTGATTTGATTGAAACCGGCTTCTTTCTTAAAACATTTCATTAAGCAAAATAAAAAATAAAATAAGAAAAACAAACAACCACTCCCCTATTTTAATTAAATTCCCCTTATTGCTAATTAATCAACAATTACCAACAAGAAATATTACCACACTCTCTAAACCAACCCAATGGTCACAGAAACCTTAACACAAAGAAAACACAAGTAAATAGCTAAAAGCCCAACCCCTAAAACCCTATCCAACTTCATTCCTCTCCTTGGCAACATCACCAAAGCCCAAAGCAAACCTCCAATTAAAAAAGCCAAAGTCTCAAGCAAAGGATGAGCTCTTTGGCACCTCAAATGATGCAGGATAAACAGCAATGCATGAGAACAAAAAAGACACTCCCAAACCAACCAAAACATTGAACACTGGCCCTGCATAACACCCACTTATTGCAACCTGAACTCCATCTTCTCCTCCATTCAATGCTAATGCAACATTGGCCATCAAATCCCCTGCTGAGTTCCCCCATGCCAGCACTGTAACTCCAAGCATTGATGGATTTACTCCAAGAATATACCCTACTGAAACCAACAGTGAAACAAGCTCTCTTGATGTCATGTAAGTCCAAATCACACTCATCAGGAACTCTCCACAAAGCCACAGTAACAAGTACTTGTTTGGAGGCCTTGAACTCTCTGTTGTTTCTACTACTGTGATTCCAAGCACTATACCAACCAGAGCACCAACAGTCATCAGTGTTAGTCTTTCCTCACTGTCATACAGTGCTGCAATCAGTAATGGTGAGAAGAACACTGTTGCTATTGCCATTGGCTTTGACCACCTCTCTTCTGAAACATCTGGGATTGTTAGTCTTCTTGGCAGGTATAATGGCAACTCCAAAATATACAAAATCTTGTTCATTTTGTGATTATCACATGAAGAAGAAGAAGAAGAAGAAGAAGAGTGAGCTCCATCTTCTTCTTCTTCTTCTTCTTGTTGTTCTTCATCTGTGTTATTAATGAAAGGTTCTATCAAGTCTTGTTCTTGAGGCTTGCTAGGTTTACAGCAATGAGCAGTGGACACAACAAAGACATAAACAATATAGACAGAAGCAAAACAGAGGGAGCTCCAAACATTGATTTGTCCAATGAAAATGATCAAAACAAGAGACAGTGAAGCAATTATGAGGAAGGAAATGTTACGGAAAAAGCCGGGTTTTTCGATGAAGACTGAGTGATGATTTTTGGAGTTCATGGTGATGCTAATGACTCCAACAACAACAGAGGAGACAAAGAATGCACCACCAATGACACTGCTGAGTCCCACTTCTTCAGCTCCAGAGCCAGAGAATGAGACAATGCTAGCAAACACATCACTGGCTCCATTACCAAGAGACAAGAGAGTAACTCCTGCAATGGTTGGTGATAGTCTCAGGAGTTTAGAAAGGCCTTCAAGAGATGAACAAAAGTAGAGAGAAGCAGTGGTGCCAAGGATGTAGAAGAGAACAAGAAGCCAGAGAAAGAGAAGGAGATAGACAAGATAAGGATGGAGAAGCTTGGAAAGAGAACAGAAGAAGTAAAGGTAGTCTATGTAGCCTTGAGGAACACATGGGGCATGGTTGTTGTTGATTGGGCATCTTGAAGTAGAGAGGAAGTCATGGCAGCCATTGGCTGGGAAGAAGTGGATGGAAGAGAGGAAGAAGAGGGAGAGGAGTAAGAGGAAAGAGAGGTTTAGGAGGAAGAGAATAGGAAGAGCCATGAATGGAGAATGGAGAAGATGGTTGGAGAAGGGAGACTTGGTGAGGAGGGAGTTGGAGAGGAAAAGGTGGTGGTGTGAAAAGCTTTCTAGTGTGAAGCCTTTGATTTGAAGCAATGGAAATGCTTGGAATGAGGTGGTGGCACTTTAGTAAGAATCATGCATCAATGGCTTTCACTAAACTAGTGACATTGATCTAACTACTATTTTAGTTGATGATGTGAGTTAATACATATATATATATATATATTTATGTTGAAAAGTGTATTTTTGCTTTTCATGCAATTATACTTGTACTATTGCTACAATAGATCACCAAATAGTGCAATAAACTCTCACGTAAAAGATAGATTTTTAATATGGTTGAGGATTTTGGAGAATGTGTATAAGGTGAGTTGTTGACATTATAAAATAAAAAAAATTGAAAAAAAATAAAAATAAAATAGTTTTTTATCTTTTGATGATAATATAATGTTGTGGGGTATTTTTAGTTTATGAATTACTGAAAAACTTTAATTTAGTCTTTAAAAAAAAATGTTAATTTCGTCATGCAATTTTTTTATAATAAAGATCAAAGTTGTTTTTTTTTTATCTATTTTAATAATTATTTTATATTTTTAAAAAGTTTGATTACTAACAGGATTTATGTTGAGTTTCATTGATGAAAATGAGTATCCACCTATATTTGGAAAAGCGTGTATTTTCATATATTTCTTTTAGTTTAAAGATGATGTGAAATTTTAACTATTTTAATTATATAAAAAAAATATACTTTAATATTCTTGTCTTAAAAGGTCCATACTTTTATACCAGAGTCACTTTAAATTAAAAATAATTAAATAATATAATAATAATAATAATACTGTTTTATACTATGGTTGTTAGGGTATTTAGGTAATAATAGCACACTTTTGTAGGGTTATATTAATGCAAAACCCTCAGCATTAAAATCAAGATTTTGGTAGTGACTTGAATTTAGTGGTTAACATTAAATATACAAAAATTGGATGAGTAGTGGGATTTAGAATTTGGATTTATATTTGTCTAGGCTTCTTGCTTGTGAATGTGAATGAACAAACAAATTGAGGTGGTTCTAATATTATGCTCACTTGTTTTTTTATACATTATGTGAAAAGAGTTTGTAAATGAGTAGCTGGTTATAATGTGCCAAATTGTTACTTGATAAAGTATACTAATTCAAGTACTTTTTTTTTTCTTTTTGAGGAAATACAGACTCAATTCTTATTATTAGTTGGACAATTTGTTTTATTTCTCTGTTTTTTGGTAATCAATCATTCTCTTTTAGACATATCAAAATCTAGTCAGAAAACAAATTAATGAGCATTGTGGTTGAAAATTTTCAATGACCATTGTGGTCATTGAAAATTTTCAAGAATTAAAAAGTTGGAAAAGACCTCTTTTGAATAATTGTGATGAGTATTATTCAGAAGTTTGGAATAATAAACTTTTCAAAAAATGATGATATTTTATGGGAGCTAATAATAATATTCTTTAATATCATGTTCAAGGAAAATAGAAGAATTATATATGTAAATACCATAACCTTGATATATATATATATGAAAAGGGTTTCTATGGACATTCGTAAACGTGCACAAGTAGTAACAAGTTTGTCTTGGTTTTTATTTTTGTTTAGTTACTATATGAATAATTGATTAAACGGTTAAGATTTAAATACTATGCATTTCACTTTTTTATTGTGCATTGTTCATAAGTACAGTAATTTGAACACGGTAAGTACTATTTACTCATAATAAAAAAAAACTGTTGAATTTCAATTTAACAGTTCAAATCTAAAGTCAGGACTTTAACTAAAAATATCAAACGGAAAAAGATAAGTCATTGTTGCAAAATTTGGCAATAACAAATTTTATTTCAAAAATATTTATTTATATTTAGAAATTATTTTTTATTTCTTAAAAAGTGAATTTCAAACTATGCATGTATATGTAAAACAGAAATAAAAATTAGTAACTACATGTATTAATTTATCATGAAAAATTAGTTTTGTTATATGGATTTATCAAAATTTATCTATCTTAGATGCGCTTGATCAAAAGTTACAAATTCAATAATAGTTAATTTACCATGCTTTTCAGCTACATGAATCAGTTGAACCGTATTATGTTTTTATTTATTTATTTATTTTACAAAGGTGACAAATTATACTATTTTATATTATTCGCATGATTAAAATGATTAAAGTGTGATTTGAACACTTGAACTCTCAGGTGGGATTTTTATGCTTTACGGTTAGACTACACCAATATTAATGTGTTACTCATTTGAATTTCATATGTAAATAAATAATTTTAAAATTATGTCAAATTACAAATAAATTCACGCCCAATTGGTTAAATAATTTTTTTTATAAAGACGATAAATACCAGTTTATAAAGATGTGTCAAGAAATAGATAAGTATAATGGTGCACCAATTACAGTGGCTTAACGACTTTTTAAAAATTTATTAACATGGCTAAATATCACATGAGACAATTTGAGTTCTACTATGTGCAAATCTGTTCGGGAACCAAACAGAATTAATTAAACCCTCAATATACAACTTTTAAGGGGAGAGAAACAATAACTTTTTGACATGAGATTTGTGAACATTAAATAAACAGTACTATTATAATATTTATGTATTGTTTTATATAATATACATAGTATTTTAACATTATTACGACCCAAAGATTCAACTTTAAATCTCTCTATTTACTATTCTCATCACATTCTATTAGACAAACCAATGGTAAGTTATCCTTCATTTTGGTGAGTCTATTTGGAAAAATGAAAAAAAAAACCTATCTCACGAAAAAATAGAATAAGAAAGAAAAAAAAAAAGCTGAAGTAGACTTAGAAAGACAAACGATAGCGTTGCTTGACAATCATTTTTTGACTTTTAGGGTTTACACTTGTCACATCTTGCTATGTATCACAAAAATAAAATAAAATTGAAAAAAACCAGGCAGGAGAAACACGAGTATATTATATATCAAATAAATTGACATTTCCACTACCTGATATGATCAATCATATATATAATCAATATAACCAATTAAAGAAACAAAAGGAAGACGGTCATTCAAGCAAGCGCAATGGTCCACACAATCTTCTCCTTCGGAACCCCACAACACAACGGTCAAATCATTACTTTCTTATTAGCACTCACAACAACAAATTAAAAAATAAATTAACATAATTAATATTAATCAACAACCTTAAAAACCAAACCAAAACATCAACAACCAACAAACCCCAACGGCTAGGCTAGATAATCCTATCAGCCAAACGACGGCAATCGCCGGAAAAAGTTAAACGGCGCCGGTGGCATATCACCTCGGAACCTCGGGTGACGTAGATAGTAATACCCCATCCCCAAACCCATCACCTTAAACGGCACCACATAACAAACCATCGCCGCGAGTAAACACACCGCCGCAAATATCCCCGTTGCCCTCGTGTCCCTCCACGTCATCAACGCCACAATTCTCTCCCCTTGTGCTGCCACGTCACCAAGCAACACTTGTCCCCTGCCTGCAAGCGCTCTTAGCCTATCATATCTGGCTCGCACGATCTCGGCTGTGCGCCCACTCGGGTACCCATCGAGCTCCTCATCGATCTCATCCGCGCCCACACCGTCCACGTGCGAGAGCCGTGCGTCAACTCCCTCTGGCCCACGTGCTCTTCCTCTGTACTTCCATGTGAGGACAAAGAACAAGTAGACGAAGGCCGTGGAAAGGATCATGTGCGGGCAGAGCACCATGGCGGTTACCAGGACGTGGACGAGCATTGTGGTCGGGAGTGTGCACCCAGGTGCGCACACCGTGCGCCCAACGAGCCAGTGCCGCGACTCCTGAGAGACAACTCACGACTCGGAACCAGTTGGCTTTACTCCGCCTCATGCTCCACGCGTGCGCATCCGTGTCGAGCATGTGTTGCACGACTTCGGGACCTAGTGGTGGCTCCGATCGAGCTAGCCGTGTGGATACGATTCGGACTGCTGTGTGTCTGAGCATGTCTTGTTGCGCCGGACTGAGTGGATGGATGTAGTGCATTCGTGGTAGCATGGGTGTGCCGTAGGCTTGGATTAGGCTTAGGAAAGAGAAGCATGTGAAACGGATTGCGAGCTCTAGTTCGCCGGTTTTCTTTGCGCCGGTTGGGTGGATTGTGATTAGTGGATATGTGTTTGTGTAAACACGGTTGGTATCGAGTGTGGATAATCGGATTCGGACTTTGCCGATTTTGGCATCACGTGGGGGTTTATTTTCGTCGGATGGTTTGAAGCGGGTGTTGTCGAAGACGGCGACGGTGAGGACGGTGCATGGGTCGAAGACGTCCCAGGCGTACTGCTCGTTCCAATGTGGATTGAATTGGTCGAGGATGGTGCGGGTGCGAGCCCATTTGGGGCCGTATTTGAGCACGACGTACGCGTCTGTGGAACCACTGGAACCGTCTTTGGCTACTTTCATTGGGATCAGGTTGGATGCGCCGCGAACGCCGACTTCGAGTGAGCCGATGGCTGGCTTCGAGAGCTGCTTCGATGCTGCACGGACGTCGCTGGCCGCGTGCGCGGCTTCGTCGAGCACGTGGTACCCACCCTCCAGGCAGACTCTGACGTGGACACGGCCGGCGTATGGGCGGGCTTCGTCGCCGGATAAATTCAGCCAACGAGACGGCGGCTCGGCGCGGTCATCGATGCGCCGGTGAATGCTCGACAGTGGGACCCGCGCCTGACCCACTTGCTGCCCCGCGGTAACGTCCTCGACCCCAACCGTGAGGAAAGGATCAAACGGCTCCGCTGCAACGAACACCAAGTCCTCGTTCCAACTCGGGTTAGCGGAGCTCGCTGCCGAACCCATTGAGACCCTGACCCGTTTTAAAAACCTGCCCGCCGAGCTGGGCCTTCACGTAGAGCTCTCGTGCTTTGAGATCCGAACTCGAGGTCGGTAGTCTGAGATCTTGCGTCTGGATCACCGTCAATCTCAAGTACCACAGTTTGGGAGAAAGATAAGCCTTGGATCGGGTATGGACGATGAGCCCGCCCGAATCCGATTGCCACGCCTCTTGGAAGGCCTCATCGGCTTGGGTCCCCACCCAAACGGCCAGCATAACATCATTCCCGGTAATCTCCTCCGCGGGGCCTTCAAGATTGTACCACTGTGGAGCGAGTGGGCTGTCCTGTGAAGCACGCTTGGGGACTTCCTGCAAGTCAAAGGAGACGGAGCCTAAGCTTACCTCGGCGGTGACCGTAGTCCCATCCTCCTTCTTCTCTTCCGTCTCCTCCCAAACGGACACATCCAGCGCCGTCGAGTTGAGGCTCGCTTTGTGGAATGCGAAGACCTGATCCCAGTCCGAGCATTTGACGGCCCTCGTACGGACGGTGTGACTCCCGATCACCGCTTTGGCGAAGATTGACCGGTCGGTGCTCGGATCGCGCTTGGCTCTTAAGAAGCGGACGAAGAGATAGGGCACGCGATCCACGAGATCGTAAGAGCTGGTGGTGGCGCGATCGCTGCTTGGTGGCCGGAGCTCGAGGTCGGTGAAACCAGGGCTTGCTGGCTCCTTCGCCGGTGATGGCGGCGGAGGTGGCGGAGGCGGGGCCAACACCACCGTTGAATCTGCGGCGGGCGCTGGCTTCTCCTCCTTCGGTTTCGCCTCCTCGGGCTTCGCATCCGCCGGAGGTGCCTTCTTCTCCTCCGCCGCCGCCGGCTTCTCTTCAGGTTTCTTATCCTCTTCTCCTTTCTTCTCGTCCTCTGGCTTCTTCTCTTTCTCCTCTGTTTTCTTCTCATCGGTGGCAGCCGCCTCATCGGGTTTCGATGCAGCAGGAGCCTCTCCCTCCGTCGCCGGCGGCGGCGCCTCGTCTTCATACCAAACCTTGACACCGATCTCCCCCTTGATCTGCGAGAACACGCTTCGTTTCTCCAACGGGTAGTAGATCAAACTCTCCGACCCCAATTTCGCGAAGCTTGAGCCGGAGATCTTCACTTTTCCCAAGAAGGTACCCTTCTTCCCAGTCTTCTTATCATTGTAGACATTGATCTCTAGCGTCTCAGAAACCATAGACTCAGGATCATGAACAAAGAACTCGAGACGCTCATCCCACTGGGGATTGAGATCCCGAAGCTTAGTCTTCGTCCGCCGTCGCTGGCCGTCAAAATCCACAATAGCATAAGCACTCGCCGTACCCTGCCCATCCTTAGGCATCAGGTTCCGCGCATTGCTCACCTCCACCAACACCTTCCTCCCTCCCCCTTCCGCCATTAATCCCGGCGAAATCCCTAGCTTTTTGCACCTAATTTGAACACTCTCCGGCGAGCAATTTGAAAAAAATTTAGTTGAAAAATCAGGGCCGGAACTAGACTTACAGGAAAAAGCAGTCGACCGTTAGGAAGTGGTGGAAGTGAGCTCTCAGCGATAGGGGCTTTTAAAACCCGAGCGGTAGCATGGGTACACGTAGGATCCGTACAACCGACACGTGGATCGCATCGAAGAGCGTGGAGTGTCTGGATCATTAATCTCCAAAACCCTCCTTGAATCTCAACAAATTCACGAAACTGCCACTGTGGTCCCGTAACGGTCGACCGTTGGAATGGCATTAATGGCAGGATTGAAATAAAGTAGGGAAGATAGTGGTGATTTATTGTGAATACCTGATCCATATGAACGTTGGGCGTGCATGAACGTTTTAGAAAATAACAAGTGCTAGCGGGTTTCATGTGGTGCTTATGAGTTATGAGGATGGTTCCTTAGTTTTTTAGACTTAACTAGATGACACTTTATTAGGGGAAATCAGGATCTTGGAATTAGTTTTTTGTTGGGGTTTGTAGGGTTATGTGATCTTGTCGGATGAAGATGGTATTCTAATTGGTTGGTGAAAAGCATGTGGGATTAGAACGTGGGGGAATAGAGAGAGTGGGTTGTAAAAGAGTGGAGAGCAATGGGGTTGATTAGGTGTACTTAATCAAGAGAGATTGATTAGCTAATTAATTACTCCATATTTTTGTTTTGGTGCTTATTGGTAACGTGTTCCCTCTAATGCCGTTGGGGAGTCATTTGATACCTGTGTATTTATTCTGCATGTGTTAAATGGTTTGAGCCATTTGATGAATTTTGGATTTGGCTTTTGGGATCAGAGTTTTGAGTTTTTTTTTTTTAAAGTTTCCCGGTTTGTTTGATTTTTTATATTTATTTTTTTAATCTTATATTTAAAAATTATCACCAACTTCACAAAGATTCAAAAATTTTTGATCAGTATAATTGGTGTGATGAATAAGAGAAATACATTTAAGATTATATATTTTATTGGCAAAAGGTATTGAATTAAGTGTAGCATGTCGTTTGTTGTATTGAATTTAATTATATTAAATTTTTAATTGTAATTTTATACATGGATTAACTTGGCTTGTAAAAAGTGTATTTAGTATTTCACTTATCATTATAACATCCCAACCATACGGATCAAAATAAATAAAAAATTAAAATTTACATTAACTTTATTGAACAATTTTGAAATAGAGATGGTAAAATGAATAAATACACAAAATAAATTTAGAGTCAATGGCCAAATAATATTTGATTTCAATCTTGAATTAACTTTAATAGTACTATTTATTATTAGTTTATGTGATTTTGTTGATAAAATTTACACCATTTTCTGCCCCGAGGTGATAGAATTGCTCTATTAATAAATGAAGAGGATTCAAAGAACAAGTCCTCTCATGCACATTAGCACTCGATGGTACCAAGCCATTTTGTCAAAGTTTAACTTTTAAATTAGTTTGGTTGGGTTTGACCCATGTTTCAATCAATCAATGTGGTCTTGGGAGTACATTGCTTGCTCCATAAATTTTGGAACATCTGCAATTTATTGTTAGTCTGGGTACATCAGGATTGTTGACTGTATTTGTAATTTAAATACTTTGGTACAAAAGGTATGGTTTTCGAACAAGTTTAGTTATTCTTGTGTAGCAAGACTAAAGATTGTTCAGCATATGCCTTGATTAGGGATCACTAATGCTTGATGCTAGTATTATTAGAGTTGGTCACTAAAGAAACAAATCCTTTGAATTAGATTTAGGTTTATTAGGGTTGGTTATTAGTTACGATCGCAATGGTCAAGCAATCATTTGATTCTCATACAAGCACAAGCGGAGGATTTTTTTTTTTAAATATTTATATTTTTTATTTTTTTAGGAACCGAACAAATCACTATAATTATAATGAAACTAGTAAAAAATCTTGAATGGGCCAAACACCAGTTAAGAGAGCCCAAATAATAGAATTTTTACTAAATATTTTTTTATAAATATATTTTTTCATCATATGTACTAATTTATAAAAAAATAAAGAGATTTGTACGGGAAAAAACTCCCTTTAAAAATAATTGTTTAAACTATATAGATTCATAAAAAAAACTAGATTTATAAAACTATACATTCAAATTTATAAATAAAAGTAGAACAAATTTGTAAAAATTATATATATATATTTATTTAAATATAAAAAATTTTAATGGGGGATTTGTAAAAATAAGAAGGGGCATAGCTCTTTTCGGCCACCCTTCGCTCAGCTTATGTGTATAATTAACATGAAATAAATAACATTAACATTTAACAACAATCACATTTCTTTAAAAATATTTAAATTTCCCATCCTAACTTGAAAGGACCAGCTGGCCTAATCAGAGCCTCAACGGTCAAATTCTGTAAAACCAAAAATAGAAAGGAAAAAAAAGAAAAAAAAAACCTTCTTATATTCAGAAATATAGGATAAACCTCTCAGTGCTTGGCCGCTAACTCTTCTCCTTCTTTCTACTTCGTCATTGTAGAGTGCGCGAGCGGGAGGAAAAAAGCCATGCTTGCAAACCCTAGCGTCCATGGCCGACCTCCTTTTTCTCCCTCTTTCTCTCTCTCCTACTCCTCATGTAACTCTTGGCTTTTCCCTCTCGCCAGAGTACCCAGGCTTCAGCCTTTCTCTTCTCTTGGAGTCCTTAGAATGAGGCGAAGGGTATCCACCATTAGGGCCTATATGGCCTCGGAGAGTCCAGCAGTATGCGGTGATGACGATGAGCGTTTTGCCCCCCAGGCCATCTCTGTCAAGATTCCCATCGGTGATCGGCATGTGAGCATTTGGTTTTGAATTTTAGAAAATCAAGGACTTGTTTTTTCTCTTTTTTCTTTTGATTCGTTGTTTAACTTGAAGTTCTTGAAGTGATTTTTTTCTTTATTTATCCTGAGGGGTAATGTCATCGTTGGTTTCTGATGAGTTTCCTAATTTCTTGTGAGTTTTCTTTCTGGTAGTTTGCTCTGCTTCTAGTGCTGAAGTAAACCTCTATGTTTTCTGTTTTTCATTGTTATTGTTTGGATAGTTGAGTGGAATGTGTAATGTTCCATTGGTGACCGGCATGTGAGTATTTGGCTGCTCTCTCAAGAATTTCCTTGAATTCAAGAAAGTTAAAAAATTGTTTCCTTTTTCTTCAATTTGTTGTTTAACTTGAAGTTTTTGAAATGATGCTTTTTTGAGAGAACCCTGTAATGGCATTTGTTGGTTTCTGATGATTTTCGTAATTTCTTGTTTTGTTTTTTTGGTGGTTTACTTTACTTCCCGTGCTGACCTAACCTTTTTCATTTTCAATGTTATTGATTGAATAATTGAGAGAAATGTGCTATGAGATATGTTCTCTTGCAGATTTTGGTGGAGACTGGTCATATTGGGAGGCAAGCTAGTGCTTCTGTCACAGTAACTGATGGTGAAACTGTAAGCTGAGAACCCTTCTTCACTTTATATAAATTGATTCTTTCTGAAGTGAAATTGAAAAATGAATGCACTGCATTTTATACGATTGTTTTGGTTCTCCAATCTAAACACTGCACTGAATTTGTTGTGTGGCTACTAGCTCGAATATAAAATTTTTTAACAGTTTTTGTGGAATCATGATACTTATTCCGGTTTTTGAGGCTTTATTCTTGGTCCTCAATGTTGGCAACATAGAGATCACATGTGGGTTACTTTTCATAATTTTCAATAATGAGTTCTATTCTTCAGCCTTGTAAATCAAAGTTTAAGAAAACATGATAATAAGTTGGTTGTGCATGTGGTTATAAGTGCAACATTGAATGCTTATGGTCTATAATCCTTATACATGATGTTGTGGATAGTTGAAGATGATGGGATGTATCACATAAAGCCTTTAAGCTTACTGCCAAAACCTGAACACTTAATCATAAGGTCAGCTAAACTAGGCAAGAAATGCCCATTTGTGTAGGTGCAGCTGTGTTAATTGAAATAGTGTCAATCTTTGCTTGGGGTATCTGAGGAGAACCTGCTCAGTATCATAATAAGATATTGCACATGTCATGTGGATGGTTTTCATTCTGCATTATTTATTTACATATTATTTGGTTTTTTGCTCCCCTTTTGCGTAGTGGGCTGTTTTTTTTCCTGTGGTTCTGATGCTTGTTTTGAGCATGTTCATTTTAAGTCACCAAACCAAAGCACACTTTTTTCTTCTCATCAACTAATGCAAATATTATATTGAGATGTTTGCTATTATATTTCTTCCTGGCCAATTACAAAAATGAAGGTTTAATTGCAACTTCTCTTTTAGGTATATCTATTTGATTCTTCCTGTCCATAGTTGAGCATAACAAGCATTGTCTGCTGAAGCTGGGTGTATTGTGACAATCATCTTTCTGGACACATTTGTGATTTATCTTTCTCCTTGGGTCGTTCAAAAGTTTGTGTTGTTATGCTGTGAACATCCGTCTGTTGTTAACTATATTATGTTTAGATTTGTGGAACCTCTACTTTGCAATTTATTACTTCACCATCCTATACTCCTTGGCCATTTCCTATTTCCTACCATGCACTGACGGTAGATGGGGAATTTTATTTTATTTTTTGAGTCATCGACTTTCAAGTTATAGTTTCCTTTCATGCCCAATAAATCGCAGGCCTCTGTTCAAATTTTGCTAGAAAATGTGCATTTCGCAAACTGATTATTAATATCTGCCTTCTGCACCGTCAGTTTCCTGAAACATGTGGTTTATTTGGTGAGGCTCACTACCATGCCCATAAATTTAGTGGTTTAACTTTTCCAGATTATTGTGAGCTTTTACTGATATCTTGGTTTTGGATATTGGAAAAAAGGTGCCTGTATAATTTGTTAATGATTCACATTTATGATTGTCCGTGACCAACCTTCACGAGAATATATTTTATATTTTAAATATTTGTTAAAATTTGTTTATAATAAGTTATTTTTTTATAACATAATTCTAACAGTATACTAGTTTTTAGCGTGCTAAATAACTGTATGTATACTCTCCTTACATTTCTTACTGGATATTTGGTGTACTTAAAGTTTAATTACTTTAGTAATTTCCAACCTTTGATTTCAAATGCTGGGCCTCGTTCGAAAGGTTTTCCAAGAGATCAATGACACATGCAATCTTCTAATATGACCAACATGTTAGTGACACAATATGCGGAAGTTTGACTCATGCATGTGAGATTATGTTGGTGAGCTTTGTGTATCATATATATGAAATTATGAACTGTAACTATATCTTTTCAGTTTCTGCTGATTAGATTTTTTGTTGTTCATGAAGCTTGTTTGTGCAAAGATGCAAAAGAAGTTCAGAAGATCTGAAACTTTTGGCTTTTTTAAATACTTTTTCACTATAAGTGAAATCCTCCAAATTTGTTGAGAGTGGAATTTTATTGAAAGCAAATAGTTATTTCTTGTACGCAATTATCTGCCATCAACAATTTAAAGCCTTATTATTTAAGATTAGTATCTGATTTCCTTGTTAATGTTGTTGCATTTTTTATTTCCTGTGACATAAGAAAGCCAGTTGGTCTGTTATGGTCAACTAGCGGAGGAATACATTTTGTCTCTATTAACATTTATCTCGTTTCTTTTTCCTTCGGTTTGTTTAGATTGTGTATTCTTCAGTTTGTTTGGCTGATGTTCCAAGTGAGCCTTCTGATTTTTTCCCTCTCTCAGTAAATTATCAAGAGCGTCTTTCAGCTGCAGGCCGCACAAGGTATCAATTACAATAGCTATCTATAGTTATCTTAATTTATCATAGTCTAAATTATAATTCATTCTAATATTGGTTAATTTTCACTGTGGTTTAGTGGAGGGTTTTTCAAACGGGAAGGGAGAGCAAAGGATCATGAGGTTTGAGTAATCACCTTTGTAATAGATAGAAAAGCATGATTTGATATTTTCTTATGTTGATTCCTAATGTGTGATTCCCTTTGATGATTTTGACATGTATCTTTTCTTCATTCGAATGATTTTTACATACTCTGCGAGTGTTTGCCTAATTCTTCTTCATTGTTATTGGTGAAAGGGAGCAGGAGCCACTCTGGGAATTTGACTGTGTATGGCTATTTGCTTTCTTATCATCTCCTTTTATGTTACCATACGAGCAGCCATATATTGAGAATGTAGATAACATTTCACCAAAAAAAAAAAGAAAAAAAGGAAAAATAATAGAATGTAGAAATTCCAAACCAGGTTTAAGAGACAGTTTCATGCATGTTGAAATGCTATGTGATAAAATGACTAATTTCTATCAAATTGGTGGCTCTAGTTTATGAATTTTGAGATAGGAGTGTGCCTTTGAAAGTAGAGATCACATTTGACAACTGTATCATGACAGTGGCACTCTGTATAAACAAATTTTTTAAGACTAATCATGCTTATTGCATATATTTGTTCATTGCTTCAAAAGCGGTTGGTGTGACGGAATTCACCTTTTTGTTACTGTATTTGAACAGTTCTCTAGGTTTATCAGCAAATGGACAGCACATGGTCCTTCTTTCAGTTTCCTTATTGTCATCATTCCATGATTAACACACTTTCTGTTTTATATTGAAAGTAACAATGAAAGATTTTGCTTTTTCACCGCACATGAGTGACTGTATTAATCCTGAAATAAAATCAACCTGAGGGTTTATCTTTTCCTTGAATTTCTATTGCATTTTGATTCAGATAATATTACTTTTGTACTATCTTCTGTGAATTTCGAATTAGGCTTGTGCAGCATGCCTTATAATTTTCTTGTGTAACAGATGGAGGAAACATGCAGTTATATTGTATCATTAATGATTTTAGTATACCTAAACTTCTTTTAATGGAATAGGTTATAGGGCATTGTCTTGATTTATGACAAATTTGAATCAGTTGATGGATAATTTACTAACCAAATCTGTTACTAGGCCTCATGGAGTATTGAATATTAATGACAAATTTGTATCATCATTTCATGCAGGTGCTCATATGCAGATTGATAGATAGACCGTTGCGTCCAACCATGCCAAAGGGTTTCTACTATGAAACACAACTATTATCATGGGTATTCTTTATATTATTCCATTTTGTGAATTACCTATACTTGATTTGATATGCTTTCTTTTTGTAATTTATTTCTAATTTGCACATGTGAATATTTTTAGTTATGCTTTTGTTTATTCTCCTCGTTACCTGTATTTATGTACCTCCCTCAAGCTTATTAAAGAGAGTTTTGGTTCAACCTGAACTTTTTAAAGCAGTTTGCGGAACACACTATCATGGAATTGTTTTACATTTACGTACAGGTGTAAAATCACTTAGAAACAAGAAGAATGCAGAGTTTTGATTTGATCGCCAGTCACTTTCTTCAGATGAGAAGCCTATAAAAAGGAGCTTAGATTCTTTGAATAGTGTGGATTTGCTCATTCATGTGGGTTCAATAATATTTCCTAGATTAATTTGATTGGCAAACATACACAAAACAATCCTAAAGGATTATTTGCAAGGACAACTTAAATTTAAAAGTTATATACTGTAGAGAATCATTGATCACTAACTTCCTAGAACTTGCTGACTGATTTTCAGGGATTTGATTTATTGTCTATTGCTGTATAGCTGTAAATTTATTTTTTTACAAGTGTAAGATGCCTATAAAAGAGTGTGTGGTTCTTTCTTCTAGAGATATAATACAAGTGAAAACTTCTCTTCTTTTTTCCAGAATTTCAGCAATACAACAAACTCTTTCTTCTTTAGTTAGAAACTCAACCTGGTATCAGAGATATCTTAATTAGCCTATTTTTTCTTACTTCCTCCTACGGTCTTCTACTATCTTTTATTTCTATCATTCTTTGACCCAATTATCATGTCAGAAATCTCAAAATCAACTTCTGTGTTTTCTGTCAACACTAACTCCTCTAAGCTGCCAACTGAATCTCATCAGAATCTCATCATTCTGTCCAAATAACTACTATCCGCCTCAATGGAAACAATTTCCTTAGATGGTCACAATCAGTCAGAATGTATATTAGAACAAGAGGAAAGATTGGTTTTTTAACAGGTGATATTCCTGAGCCAAGGAGTGATGTATTCAGATCTTGGTAATCAATCTCAAATATATGAACTACAACTCAAGTTGGGGGAAGTTTATTAAGGTGAGCATTCTAGCACTAAATATTTCAACATTCTCAAGGGCTTGTGGCAGGATCTTGACATATTTAATGATGACTATGAGTGGAAGAATACGGATGACTGCAATTACTTTGAAAAGACCGAAGAAAACTCACATGTTTTCAAAATTTTGGCTAGGCTTAATGTTGAGTTTGATGAAGTACAAGGAAGGATTATAGGTTGTCAACCTCTCCCCTCCCTCGATGAAGTGTTTTCTAGAAGGACGTCGTGACGAAAGTAGGAGAAATATCATGTTTGGAAAAAAAAACCAATGTGGGGGAAATGGTAAATTCTGTATTGATAGGAACTGCTGCTATTGCCTATCGTCCTGCTCATGCCAAGGCTGGCGTTGGTGTGATGTTTGCAATAAACCACGACATTCTCGGGAAACATGCTGGAAGTTGCATGGAAAACTTGCTGATTGGAAACTTGTTGAATGGAAGAACAACAAATCAAGTAATATGACTGCTCCTGTCAAAGCACACAATGTTGAAGCCCTTTCTTTGAGCCAAGGACAAATTGAATAGCTATTGCAACTATTGAAAACCACTCTGCCAGCTCCTAGCACTCCTATAGCATCTTTGGTTCAAACAGGTAGAACTTTGTGTGCCTTTTTTTCCTTCATTATCTTTATCATGGATAATAGATTCAGGTGCCTTTCACCACATGACTAGTCTATCCCATTTGTTTATCTCATATGAACCTCTTTTTGGAAATCACAAAGTGCGTCTTGCAGATGGAAGCTTATCCCCCATTGCTAGTAAAGGTTCAATTCGCTAATCAGATAATCTTACTTTGAAATTTGTCTTGCATGTCCCAAAACTATCCTGCAATCTTCTATCAGTGAGACGCCTATCCAAAGATTCTAATTGTCTTGTCATCTTTGATACCTATTGTTGCACATTCTAGGATTTGAACACGGGGATGATGATTGGCAATGCTAGAGTGATAGAAGATCTTTACTATTTTGAAGACAACAAAACTGAGAGTAAACAAGCTCATGGTTTTATTGGTAGTGTTTGTTTAAGCCTTATGCATGATCAAATAATACTATGGCATAATAGACTAGGACATCCTTGTTTTCCGTATTTAAAGTATGTTTTCCAAATCTATTTGAAAAATTGGATTGTAATACTCTAGTTTGTCAAACCTGTCTTTTAGCCAAAAGCCATCGTAATCCTTATAAAACCAAACCATATTGTCCTTCTAAACCTTTTAATTTGATTCATAGTGATGTTTGGGGTCAATCCAAGATTGCTACTTGAACTGGGAAAACATGGTTTGTCACATTCATTGATGATCATACTCTTATGTTGGATCTTTCTAAGACTCAAAAAGTGAAGTAGTAAAGCTGTTCAAAGATTTCTATTCTAGGGTTGAAAATCAATGTCACACCAAAGTAAGTATTCTTCGAAGTGACAATGGAGCAAAATTTTTTAATGGATGTCTAGGAGGTTTTTTACTTGAAAAAGGTAATTCTACATCAAGCAATCTGTATAGATGCACCCCAACAAAACGGGATTGCAGAATGCAAAAACAAACATTTACTTGAAGTAGCTTGGGCTCTTATGTTTCACATATAACTTTGGGGAGAAGCTGTTTTAACAAGTCGCTATTTGATTAATAGAGTGCCTACTAGAGTCCTAAACTATGAAACTCCTTTACAAACTCTCAAAAGATCTTTTCCCAACACTCATGTTTTCACTGATCTTCCTTTAAACATTTTTGGTTGCATAGTTTTTGTCCATATTCCGCCTCATTTTTCGATTCAAACTTGATCCTCGAGCTGAAAAATGTATTTTCATAGGATACTCTCCAAATAAAAAAGGGTTATAATTGTTTTAACCCAGTCACCAAAAAACTCCATGTTAGTATGGATGCTCAATTTCTTGAAAACATTCCTTTTTTATAAAAAAAAACTACTTTTAAGGGAGAGAGTTTGAATGAAGATCAGTTTTGGCATCTTGTTCAACCAAAATCACTGTATTTTTTCCTGAAATAAATCAAGAAATGAGTACTTTACCAATCGAAAATTGGGAAAATTCCGATGATCTTTTTATGCCAAGTAGAACTGAATCACAAATAGGGGGAGAAACTTTACCACCTATGTCCGTTGAACTTCGTGTTTATACTAGACGCAAATTGGCTCCAAATACTAGGGATCTTCCAGCTAATCTCGAGCATGACCAATCAACAGCCCCTACTTCAACAAATCTAGGTAGTCTTTCTACAAATTTTGCATCTATAAATTCCATTTCTCCAACTCCTTCAGATCTTGATATTTCTATTGGTATTCGTAAAGGAGTTAGGACTTGTACCAACTATCCTATAGCAAAACATCTTTCCTACCAATGACTCTAAAAATATAAAAGCTTCACAACAAATGTTTCTCACTTGTTTATGCCAAGGACTATACATGAAGCACTAGGACACACAGAATGGAAGTCAGTAGTGTATGAAGAAATTAGAGCACTTCAAAAACAGAAAACATGGGAAGTTGTTGATGCACCTAAAGAAAAGAAGACAATCAGGTGCAAATGGGTTTTCACAATCAAATGCAAGGCTGATGGAGCATTGAGATACAATGCTAGATTAGTTGCTAAAGTTGTTGATGCACCTAAAGAAAAGAAGACAATCGGGTGCAAATGGGTTTTCACAATCAAATGCAAGGCTGATGGAGCATTGAGATGCAATGCTAGATTAGTTGCTAAAGGCCTCAAACAAACTTATGGAATTGACCACCAAAAAACCTTTGCACCTGTTGCAAAAATTAATTATGTTAGTGTATTATTTTCTCTTGCAGTAAACTTAAATTGGCCCTTGCATCAATTAGATATAAAGAATATTTTTTTAGATGGTGATCTTGAAGAAGAGGTGTTCATGGACTTACCACCAGGCTTTGAAGAAGAATTTGGAGAAAAGAAATTCTGCAGATTAAAGAAGTCATTATATGGCTTTAAACAATCCCTCAGGCGTGGTTTGATAGATTTAGAAAAGTTGTAAAAATTCAAGGATATGTTCAAAGTCAAGCTGATCACATAATGTTCTATAAACACTCAGAAGAGGGGAAAATTGTTGTCTTGATAGTATATGCGGATGATATCATCCTCAATGGAGATGATTTCTTTGAACTTGGAAGATTAAAGAAGGCCTTGGCGAGTGAATTTGAGATAAAGACTTGGGTCCTCTAAGATACTTTCTTGGAATGGAGTTTGCCAGATCCAAGAAAGGAATCTTTGTCTCTCAAAGAAAACACATACTTGATTTATTAGAGGAAACTGGTTTACTTGGTTGCAAAGCAGCTGAAACACCTATGGAGCCCAATTTAAAACTCCAACCTACAAGCTCAGAAGAAGCAACTGACAAGAAAAAATATCAACGCTTAGTTGGGTGACTTATATATCTCACACACAAGACCGGATATTGTATTTGCGGTAAGCATGGCGAGTCAATTCATGTTTTCTCCTAACAAAAGACACTTTGATGCTGTATTGTACAACTGCAAGTGTACGATTTTTCCAAGTAGTAAATAAGTTATCGATCCCACGAAAACCAAGGTGATTACTAATCTATTGCAATAATAGGCTATCTAGGCAATTAAAAGATATATAGATGAAAGACTAAAAACAACAAGCAAGAGAAATTACTCAAATGGGGAATGCAGAAATGCAGA
Organism: Dioscorea cayenensis subsp. rotundata; assembly: GCF_009730915.1. Classification (NCBI taxonomy): domain Eukaryota; kingdom Viridiplantae; phylum Streptophyta; class Magnoliopsida; order Dioscoreales; family Dioscoreaceae; genus Dioscorea; species Dioscorea cayenensis. Next base: position 5,639,735 of record NC_052485.1, on the reverse strand, counting down.
AATGCAGGGCTGTGGACTGAGATATAGATGAAAGACTAAAATAAACAAGCAAGAGAAATTACTCAAATGGGGAATGCAGAAATGCAGAAATGCAGGGCTGTGGACTGAAAATCAGATTTAGGTAAACCTAGGTTTGGGAACTCACCACAAAAAGTAATGAAAGATGTGCTTGGATCTCTATTTGATTTGGGTAGATCAAATGAAGGGTAATAATCCTTAATTACTTGTCACTATCTTTCAAGATACAAGCTGATTTTGATTAAGCCATCTCCTACTTTCGTGGTAGATGAACTCTTTCAAAACCCTATTAAGATCAATGATTAAACAATGAACCCTGAAATTACTTTTCAAGAATCTCAGGGTTGACTTAAGAGTTTCCGGGACCTAGAATAACCTTTCAGCTAATCTTGATCCCTAAGATAAAGCAAGCAAGGTAAACCTAGGTTTGGGAACTCACCACAAAAAGTAATGAAAGATGTGCTTGGATCTCTATTTGATTTGGGTAGATCAAATGAAGGGTAATAATCCTTAATTACTTGTCACTATCTTTCAAGATACAAGCTGATTTTGATTAAGCCATCTCCTACTTTCGTGGTAGATGAACTCTTTCAAAACCCTATTAAGATCAATGATTAAACAATGAACCCTGAAATTACTTTTCAGTAATCTCAGGGTTGACTTAAGAGTTTCCGGGACCTAGAATAACCTTTCAGCTAATCTTGATCCCTAAGATAAAGCAAGCAAGGTTTTCACACTCATAAGCTATGCGAACACAAATCAAAAGCCAACTCAAAATAATCTACCATTAATTCATAAAAGATCCTTACAAAAGAAATAAGCACATCAATCATCACTACTTTGGGCTAATCCCAAACCTAGAGAGAAGTTATATACTTTCATGTCTTCATTACAAAAGAAAACAGGAAAAGTAAAAGTCATGTAAAAACACAACACAACAGGACTTGGAAAACCTCCTATTTTGCCCACAAAAGCTTGATCTCCGGATTTTCAGCTATTTTTTTCCCTTTTCAGCCTCCTTTCAGAGCCTTTAGAACTCTCTCCTCTTTCTCCAGCAGCCAGTCCCTTCTGCCTGCCTCCTCTCTCTGAAAATTCCTTTTTTTGATGCCCTTTATACCCATTGTCAGGAATTGGGTCCTAGGCCACATGTGGGTTGTGTATTATGGAAAAGATGGTCCCAATCCTCTTTGCCTTTGGGACATCCTTAATTCATCAAAGTTTTGGGTCAGCTCCTGCTTCCTACATGCAAAGTAACTAAAAGAATTAGTTTGTACACAAAGGGAGAAGAATTCATTACAAAAGCTAGGAAAATGCATGATAATAGTTATGCAGTTTTTATATACAACATGTTGTTAATTGAATCTTAAAATACCTTAGAGGGACTTCAGGAAAAGGAATTCTATACCAAAATAACGGTCATGTGGAAGTTGATGTGTTCACTGATGTTGATTGGGCATGAAGTGTAACAGATAGAAGATCCACTTCGGGATATTGTTTTTTTGTTGGTTGGAATCTTGTGACTTGGCAGAGTAAAAAGGCAAAGTGTGGTCGCTAGAAGTAGTGTTGAAGTCGAGTTTAGAGCAGTGGCATATAGCATTTGTGAAGCTTTGTGGATCAAACAATTACTTGAGGAATTGAAGGTTGTCAACCCCTTTACGTATGAAAATCTTTTGTGATAACAAAGCTGCTATTGCTATTGCAAATGATCCAATACTATATGACAGGACTAAGTATGTTGAAGTTGACAGACACTTCATCAAGTTGAAGTTGACAGACTCACATTTCTACATTTGACCAAGTTGCAGATGTATTTATTAAAGGCTTACCTTAGAGGCAGTTTGATAAATTGGTAAGCAAGCTGGCCATGGATGACATCTTCCAGCCACTTGAGGAGGATTGTAGAAAATCATTGATCACTAACTTCCTAGAACTTGTTGACTGATTTTCAGGGATTTGATTTATTGTCTATTGTTGTACAGCTGTAAAATTTTTTTTTACAAGTGTAAGATGCCTATAACATGGGTGTGTGGTTCTTTCTTCTAGAGATATAATACAAGTGAAAAAAACTTCTCTTTTCCTTCCTAGAATTTCAGCAATACAGCAAACTCCTTATTTTGTTAGAAACTCAACATATACCATATTGGATTATATTTGCTACATGTGCTTCATTAATTTGGTCTACTGCATGGTTGGTTAAGAATGAATGACTTTTTGGGTCAAAAGTTCTATTGCTATTTCATGTAAAATAACCGGATAACTCAATTGATGAATGCTCTACAAATGCCTTTTGGGACAAATACTTTGGGAGAAGGTAGATTAAGTCAAATTAAGCTCAAAAATGAATGGTGGATCATTACTAGGATGACGAGAATCGAGGCTGCAATCAAAAGAATACAAATTAAGGTAGTAAATGCCTTTTGGGACAAATTCTATGGGAGAAGGCAGATTAAGTCAAATTAAGCTCCAAAATGAATGGGGGATCATGACAAGGATGACAAGAATCGAGGCTGCAATCAAAAGAAAACAAATTAAGGTAGTAAATAAAGGTGATTCCAATTAATTATGCTAAAGAATTATTCTAGAATCTAATTATAAGTAAGCCTATTTTTTTCCTGTAGTTTAGTCCTATAATAAAGCGATTAGAATCCCTTTAATTATGTACTACTTAAAATAGTAGCCTAGTCTTGTTATTTAAAGATTGAACCTAATGGAAGAGGGCTAGCAGAAAGTTTGTTCAATTAAGATAGGCAGCTCTTTCGTGAGCTCTTCCATCACCCTCACACTCCTCACCATAGGTTCTCATAGAAAACAAGCAAAATCATCTCATTACTAATCCCGATCCAAGGCTCGCAACAGTTCATTAGTTGTCACAGTGGATTTCATGGGTGTTCAAGCTTATACATCAGTATATTGTTCTGTGCATGGGCTTTATAGGGTCTTGATTGATAGCTTTTGATAAATGGCTAGGATACCAAGGAATGTAATTGATAGGAGATGTATGTCTGGTGGCAGATGAAACATAACAATAACTTTGTTATTAAAAATTGGGCCAAGATACTTCATGAGATAGGCTAGGCTTGGTGTGAGGCATGCAAGAATATACTGATTCAATTGGTGTCGTTGATTTTTTTATTTTTTTATTTTATTTTTATTTTTATTTTTTTGGGGAGGCTCTTAGCAAATTACTAAATTTCTATATATAGTATGAAAAAAAATTTTTAGGAAAAATTTTTAGCATTATCTGTATTATAGTTTGACATGTGAGCTTTGACTATCAAACGTAAATCACTTCATCATTCCTATGGCTACCACATTTGTTAGGATGCATAGGATGGACTTACATGTACATGCCTCACCCATTATTATCATGACCAAAATCAGTCTAAAGCCTCGACTTTAACCTGATACATGATGGAATATGGATCGCAATAGCTGACTGAACTCAACTTGTCTGTGAACAACATGAATTATGGTCAGCCGACTGCAGGTTCAGGAAAAAAACACCCCTGATGCATTCAGCATTCAGATAGATAAATAGCATTGATGTCAGATAATGAGGGAAGTCTGTCTTTGTTATTAAAGGGCTATCCATATTTATCTTTTTCTGCTAAACTCTTATTTCTTTCTTCACTGAGGAATGCGTCCAACTAGTGCCCTTACTTTATTTTATTTTTTTAAAATAAGAGCAGCACTACTGCATATGCTTAAAATTTTTTTCTCTGTAGGTTTTCAGCTATGATGGTCTACATTCCCCTGATTGCTTGGCTGTAACAGCTGCAGGCATAGCAGTGTAAGTCTAATCTAAGTAATCCTCTTGAAATGGCTTTATATATATATATATATATATATTGTGCAAAGCATCGGGGAACTTTAGTGAACCTGCTTGATCCTATTTGTTGTCCTCATAGCAAGCTTTTTGGGTGCTTTGTTCCTGTCTCAGGTTTTCACAAAATTGATTTCTGGTCATTTAAGTTAGTTCATCATCTTTTCCAGGGCTTTGTCAGAAGTGCCAAACACGAAAATTATTGCAGGAGTTAGAGTTGGGATTGTTGGTGATCGTTTTATTGTTAACCCAACTACCGAAGAAATGAAAGAGTCAGAATTGGATTTGATAATTGCAGGAACTGACAGTGCTATTTTGATGATAGAGGTGTGTTTTTCAGACTTCCTTCTTATGACCTGAGGTGTCACAATCCAGATATTTGTCTCTGCTGCTTATCAACTATGCCTACGGTGTCACATATATAACTGTCAATAACTAATCAAAACTGCATATGTGGGATCCATTGATAATTACGAGGCTGCTTCTTTGATATCAGTGGCAATGAGTACAGTTAAAAATGTTTAAATTGGATCTTTTTCTGGATATCTGTTTTATGCAATTTTGTGTTTTATTGGATGTCTTGATCATGAAAATGATTAAAAAGAGCTCCACATATTCCTAAAACCAAATGAAAAGGGAAATTGACTGATCTATACCTCTGTATTTTTTGTTATTAATAAAAATACATGCATATTAGGAACTTGGAAGACTTTGTCTTACATCACATGGAAAACATTCATAACCAGCTCTATCCCTTTTTAATTGGAATATACTTTGTATCCAACATGCTTTGCCTGATTTATTCCTTTTGTTGCATGGGAACCATCTTCTCAGTTTAAATGCCAAAATTGATGTAGAATATCTGCCAATAAATTCAAAGAAAGATACAATTTTCTTTGTGCTGAGCACCGCATGTCTGCTTTTCTACTTTTTAGCAAGTCTAAATATATATGATATTATGATTTCCACTCACAGGGTTATTGTAATTTTCTTACGGAGGAAAGGTTGCTTCAAGCTGTAGAAGTTGGGCAGGTATCTTTTCTTTATTCCATGCTTGATGTAGGGCATCTATTGCTATTGGCTATGCAATATTATTGCATAAAAGTTGCATGATGTATTTGAAATGCATGTGATTGATATAAAGGATTTTCATAATTTTCCACATCCTATTATTGTTGGAATACGTAAAGCTTTTCATGGCTCTAAGATATTTCTTGACCCTTTGTAAATAACATACACATACTATATTTTCTCAACTCCGTAATGCACTTAATATTTTCTGAGCTGCCAAAGCCAGGATGGTTGGATTTTTCATTCTGTAAAAGCTGAAATTTCTTTTTGTAGAGTCAGCAGTTTCTGATATTTATCTTCTTATATCTCATGGCTTCTTGCAATAATAGGCTGCTGTTCGGGGAATTTGCAAGGAAGTGGAGCAATTGGTGAGGATGTGTGGAAAACCCAAAATGACTGAAGCAATCAAATTACCTCCTGCTGAGCTTTATAGGCATGTTGAAGTATGAACATATTTTTTATTCTCATGATTTACAATGGTTTAAGAATAGTCTTTGGGTTCCTTATATGCCTACTTTGCTCCTTAATATGCACTTCCAGTATACTTCTTTCATTTTACTAACATGGTTTCTCATGTTTAATTATCTTTGTAACTTTAGTGCTTCATTTTTCTGCTTAAACTTGGTATAAGTCTGCAACACCAAATCTTAATTGACTTGAAATCATCAGTAGCTTTAAGACATTGTTTACATGTTAGGCATCAGCATTCTGGATTAAGCCAGTGAAAACTTAATACATAATCTCAATTTGATAGCCTTTTGATTGAAAGAGCTTCTTTGTGTTGCTCAGGAGTTAGGATAGATTTTCTCGTATTAACTTGTTTGATTATCTCAACATGAAATCTTTTTTATCACGTAACTACATAAGTTTGTTGCTTGATCTGAGATTGCGTTGAATTTCTTTGTTTTCATGATGCTGGATGTTCTTTGAACACAGGATATTTCTGGTGATGAACTAGTGAGGGCATTACAGATAAGGAGAAAAATACCACGGAGAAAGGCTCTTTCTGCATTAGAAGATAAGGTTTTAGCTGTACTTACTGAAATTGGATATGTTGCTAAAGGTGAGGTTCAAGGAACAGCTGATGTTTTGGTGGATTTGTTGGAGGATGAGGATGAGGATGAGGTTGTAGTTGTGGATGGTGAAGTTGATGAAGGTGATGTTCATATAAAGCCTGTCTCTCGGAAGTCCACCCCCTTGGTGAGATTCATTTGCTCTTGTCATTTTCATTTTTCTTTGCTTGATTAATCCTTGATACCTCAGTAGGGACGAGTGTGCTTTCTTTCATATATGTATATATAGAATGGCTGGTAACTACAGAGAATCTCCTGGCTTTAAAAAATGATGTGATTGGTGTAAAACCTAGATTAACCATCTATCCGTGTAATTTTATACTGAGTATGCTTTAAATTCTGTCTTGTAGTTATTCTCTGAAGTGGACGTAAAGCTTGTTTTCAAGGAAGTTACATCCAAATTTTTACGTAAGCGGATTGTGGAGGTATAGTGTTGCTTTTATGATTCTATCCTGTGCATCCTTTTTTTATTACTATTATTTATTTATAGTGTTGGTAATTTATATTTTTTCTTTCAAGTTTTGCATCAGTTAAAACCACATTGTCTGTCTACAATTTTCAATTGTGTTAGATGGGATTAGACCACCTGAAAGCCGGTCATACGAGGCTCTCTGTTCCTACTGAACAATCTGTTTATAATCCTGAATCATCAGGATACGCATGCTAAAAATATATAAATTTTCATATTAATAAGATGTTAAATAAATCATTTAAGAAAATCATCAATCTGGCTCTTATTTCACTGTCTAATACACTTGGTGTTTTAAACAATAAATACACATAGCTATGATGCAATTTAGTTCATATGAAATTCAAATAATAATTCTTGATATGCCTTAGATCGGAAAAGCAGGTTTGTAGTGATATTCCTGTAGGAGTTTAGAATGGAAAGGAGAACATTTCTATTATCATTTTGTATTCATGGGTGGTCTGGAATAAGAAAGAAGATAGTTCTTTTCACACTATTGAGTTACTACTCTTTATGAGTCTTACTATATTGTTGAAGGATGAAGAATTTGGATTCAGCTTTTCAATTAATGTGACTATAGTAATAGGTGGGGTGTTTGACCATGGAGTCTGCACATCTGTGATTTATCTGACGTCCCTATCCTTTCTTTCTTTATTTCCTTGATTTCGTAAGTTAATTTCACTAAACATCTTCTACAAGGCAATTTGATTTGGAGGCTGTGTCCCTCTCCTCTAAAGAAGCTCCAACATGTGATGAAGAAAGAAGCACATGATATTTGCAATGGTGCCTAAGCCCTCCCAAGTTGACCTTTTGATATTCTTTAATTCGTTATTCATCTGAAGCTGCCAAGTGATAATATTTATTTCTGTATTTCTACTGATCATTTCTAAGGTTTGTTTTGCTATTCCCTGTTGATGCCTAGCCTATGTGGTCCTCCATAAGAATACCATGGCCTAGAAATTATGCATAAGCTGCAGTGTATAATCTGTAATTTGTCACACAAGTATGTAGAATCTGTAATGTGACATAGCTTGAGGTGGTCCTCATTGTCCTAAACTAAACTTATTTTGGCATATTTAGGAGTTGCTTATATGCTATGTTTTGATGTATCTTGAATCAGGCAACTTTTCAAGGGAAGGTTTGTAAAACTCCAATGATTAACCTATTGATAGAAGTTATGAGGAAACTTGGTTATATATGTGGTTGTGATATGGCAGTCTGCACAATATTGATAGAAGTTATGAGAAAACTTGGTTATATATGTGGTTGTGATATGGCAGTCTGCACAATATTGATAGAAGTTATGAGAAAACTTGGTTATATATGTGGTTGTGATATGGCAGTCTGCTCAATATGACGATGCTTGTGTTGTGCAATTCCATTTTGTTTAGGGGTGTAAAGACAATTATTTTAATGAATTGTTCCTTTGGAGGATACAAATTGAGGGAATTGATCAGATGGATAATCTTTTCTATAATTAGAATAAAAATATTTAGTTGATTTTCCAAAGTGGATGTGTACGATTACAACAAAAGCGACCCAGGTATTGTAGAAGTCAGAATGCTTATGCATTAAGTCAGTCCATGTGTAACATGTGTGACCGTCAATAAACAACACATAATAAAGTGCACCTTCCTGGGGAAGCATGGGTGTAGGTACCCAAATGTTTGAATGGGCCAAATTAAAAGCAAAGTGAGGAAATACTATGACTTATTAAAAGGAAAAACAAATAGCTTGGACAATTTACATCTGTGACAATTTGAGATGTCACTAAAATGTACTCCCTCCATTCTTTCTTAGTTGTCACATTTAACTAATTCACACCAATTAAGAAAAGTTGGTTAAAATTAGTTGATTACGTATATTTTTTAAAAAAATCCATTATTTTTCAAAATTACCCCTATTTGAAAACCCCACTAGTGGAGAATATAATTTAATGCTTAGTTGATTTTGTTTTATTGAAAATTGTACAAGTACATTAAATTAAAGGGTAAATTTAGAAAAAAATTATTTAATGCTGCACAAAGTTTCTAATGTGACAAGTAAAAAGGAACATAGAAAAGCTCCAAAACGTGACAACTAAAAAAGAACGGAGGGAGTTTTTTTTCTTCTAATTTTTCTGTAGAAATAATAAACTTTAACTTAGAAACATGTCTTAACCCAGAATATCATAAATAAACGATGTCGATTGAGAGTTTAACACACCAAAAAATAAAAAAAATTTAAAAATGATGCAGATGAAGATGCTTTAGAAATAACACCCAAACGTGGGATGTGAAGACCAAGTCATATAAGCTAGCAACTCTATGGCCTGTCTTGATCTCGTAAGCCTGTTGGCGGATGTTGCACAATGCGAGAAGCAGCAGTAAAGGTTACATAATAACCTAAATCAACCAATTGATAACAAATAATAAACAAGTAGTGAATTTGGGAGCATGTAGACTATGTAGACTATGATTAATAGTAAGGTGAGGTAAATTAATAGTACGAATCCCTTGAATGGGTATAACAAAACCATTGGGAGTATAAACTGGTATGAGATTATCGATAAAAGAAGAGTAATTGGGCTAAGGTGCGTATAAGGGGGTCATATGATTGGTATTGTTCAATCAATCAACCAAGAAATAGAAAGATTAGCTGAATTGGGAATTTGTGCGGAATGGGAATTGTTAGATTTTATATTTTGGTATCAGTGGGCCCTATATGGGCTTTATATGGGCTTAGGGGTCTTACACCAAAAAATCTCAAGACTTAGTGGTTCAACCCCTATACCTATATATAAACCCATTACACTTCTATCACACAATCGATGTGGGACTATATTTCTAACACCCTCCCTCAAGTTCAACTGGGTCTTTTTTTTTCAGTTTGAAGTTGCTCAGACTTGTACACCAGAGGTCTGTTTTTACTAGGACTTGTACACTACTTTGTGTTTCAGAGGTCCTACACACATGGACTTGTCCACTACTTGTGTCTCAAAGATCCTACTCACATGGACTTGTACATCACTTGTGTCTCAGAGGTCTTTTTTTTTATTTTAAAATATATATATATATATATATATATTGGGCTCCACTATATTTCTCTGATATCATGTTATATTTTATATTTTGGTATTAGTGGCTCTATATGGGCTTAGGGATCTTACACCAAAAAGTCTCAAGACTTAGTGGCTAAATTCCTATACCTATATATGAACCCATTAGACTTCTATTACACAACCAATATGAGACTATATTTCTAACAGGAATATTGCTAACCTTCATATAAACAAAAATATTGAAATTGATTCAGCATAAAATGTTCAAACTCTTTGTTTATATACCCTAGTAGGCAAAGAATATATGTGTTGATTTGCAAATATATTAGACTAAGACATTAGCAGAAAATTCTTGTCAACGTCCAATGCCTCATTGTGGTTGTGCCTAAGAATAATTTGAGTAATAGATTGTGAGTGAGACTGAGATAGAACATATGGATGGGCATGGCCATAACCTTGACTACTGCCGTACCTTGTAAGCTATAGACAAGAGTTTTTCCAACACCTTTTCTCATGGCAATAGGTACATCCCTTTGGATAATTATTGGATAAATTATTTTTTTAATTTTACCCTTACTCTTTCTCTTTCTACATATAGTTATATCTGTTAAAAATGGAATTATGTATGCACCCTTAAGCCATGATTTTCTATATATACCATTGCATAATTATATATGTATATAACATAAATATTTTTTTATTGACGCACTTATATAGAGATAGTGTTTTATGCAGTCTGGGTGTTTAATATCCAATTCTTTGCATATATACCCCTGCTAAATTTGTAATTGCATATATACCCTTTCAAAACCTTTGAGGTTGTATATTAAACATTATTTATATTTGTAAGAGGGTATGTTTGTTATACTTCTGGTATTATAAATTTTGCAATGACATATATGCAAAAAAAAAGTATTATGTTTTATATATAGAATTTTATTAGAATTTTAATTTGGTGAAAATGATTTGGAGCAATGAAATATCCCTGTAAGTAACAGTCTAACATAGAGAAATTGGCATGAAAGTTGCTGCTCTCCTAGAGCTGGCATTTCAAATGTTCAACTACTAGAATTGTACATACTGTTAAATTATGCACATTCAGACTGGTCATTGTCAATTTAGTCAATGGTTAGCCTTTTTCCTTTCTGATAATTGCATGCGATTGCATTTGTGTCTAGAGCAGGGTGGAAAACGAAGTGATGGGCGGACACCTTTGGAGATTCGACCAATCAATGCACAGTGTGGATTACTTCCAAGATCTCATGGAAGTGCGCTTTTCACACGTGGAGAAACTCAGGTGTCTTGAAATTTGGGATTTTTGTAGATAAAGAACTTTTTTTTACAGGTTATGACAATTTCCCTTTCAAAAATATGACTAAACAAAGAAACAAGTGATTCCAATATCTAAAAGAACTAGATAACAAGCATCATGTGGCAAATTTAAATATTTAGATCAGCTGACAATGAAATCAACATTCAGCCCATTGTGGTTCCTTCTAACAAGGCCATCTTGCAGCAATTCAGATTTGAAAATGCCAGCGCCTTGGCTGAAGAAACCAGTGATTTTTAAATTCTGAGTAGTGTCATCCAATATTTAAAGGAATGGTGTATTTAATACGATATTAATGTTTTGCATCTTATTTTTCATCTAATAGTCACTTGCAGTGGTTACTCTTGGAGATAAGCAAATGGCACAAAGAATAGACAATCTTGTGGATACTGAGGAATTGAAGAGATTTTACCTGCAGGTGTGTTCTGTGCTCTTTTATGATGATTAATTATTTGAGTAATTTGGCTTTCAACCCTGGTTGACGAATTCAGTTATTTTTTTTCCATATGCCGAATGATGCATAGATTCAGAACTCACACCTTCTAAATTTCTCCTCCGAAGTAATTAAATTTTCTAGCTAATTCCTGTTTCTGTAAAAACATGTTTATTGTATTTTCATTACTTTTTCTTGTTAGGAGATAAATCTAGCCAGTTAGATATGGAGTACTAATTTTCAAGTTCTTATTCTTCATTCAAGTAAACTGGTAAATGAAGCAGAAGATTAATAGGAACTGGCCTTCAAGTGTTGCTTGATGGTCTTTAAAAAACATTTTGCAGTTCACAACTATTATATTTTGGTCGACATATCCTTCCAATGTATGCTCAATCTAACTCTCGTTCATTTCTTTTCTGAATGAAATGGGACTGTTGTCATGGTGCAAACATGATCATAGATTAGTGATCTTACAGAAGCAAACATGTAATACTGCTAAACTTGTATCTTTTTTAGTAATTTATGTTTATTTTTATAATATTAATCCTTATATTCTTTTAAAGAGATGTGTCACCGTCTAGTTTGTGTTCTTCAAGACTGCTTTTGAGTGTCTAGGTCGACTAATGAATTACTAATTCTCTTCTTTGATTTGTTCCTTGGTCTGCTTCAAATCTAACTCATACTCTTCACTCAAATGTACTGTTGTATATATGTTGTATGTTTTGTGGTCAATACCCATGCCTATGTTGCTTTATGATGCTCAGAACTCTATCATAGGTGCCTTCCTAACTTTGTAGGTCACAAGAACTATGATTCACGGAGTTATATATTTGGTTGATAATAATGCTATTTGTTCTCCTAAAGAATATTGAAACCTCCTTAGCCATGGAAAAGCTAGCCTATATTGCCAAATTAGCCTTCCCTAAAGGATTCTTTTGTCAATTTATTTGTATGACAGAATTATACATGACTTTTATCTGGTTGTTTCAGTACTCATTTCCACCTTCATGTGTTGGAGAAGTTGGACGAATGGGGGCACCCAGTAGAAGGGAGATTGGTCATGGAATGCTTGCTGAGAGAGCTCTTGAACCTATTTTGCCATCTGATGGGGATTTTCCTTACACGATTCGTGTTGAGAGTACTATTACTGAAAGTAATGGTTCATCCAGGTGATTCATCTTTACACAGTTAATCTGTGATCTTTTCTAATATATGCGCAGGATATAGTTTTTTTTTTTCCTTCACTTTTGATTCTGTCCTTAAAAATTTCTATGTGTCAAGCTAATGCATTTCCAACAATTACTAGTATGGCATCTGTTTGTGGAGGTTGCTTAGCACTTTTAGATGCTGGAGTCCCTGTGAAGCGCTCTGTTGCTGGCATAGCAATGGGTATGGTCTTAGACACGAAAGAATTTGGAGGAGATGGGACTCCACTTATTCTTTCTGATATTAGTGGATCTGAAGATGCTTCTGGAGACATGGACCTTAAGGTTTTCTGAGTCCCCTTCTGTTTATTGCAAGCACATTTTTTAGTCTTATTTTCCTTCTTATAATCCGTAGGTGAGTCCTCAAGTACTTGAATTCAATTTTGCAGATCGCTGGTGATGAGAATGGCATAACTGCTTTCCAAATGGACATCAAGGTAGGGTTTTTTTTTTTTTGAAGCAGGTCTTCCTAATGCAGCCTTTTCTTTCTTTAAAAATGAAGTTTCTTGAAGCACATTTTTCAAAATTTTCTTCCATTCATTTGTGTGTGATTTCGATAGATTGGTGGAATTACGCTGCCAGTTATGCAGCAAGCTCTTTTACAAGCAAGAGATGGAAGAAGGCATGTTCTTCGTAAGTTAAAGTATTTATTCATTTTACATTGATGGGCTGGAGATGTTGGTCTTTGTGCACTTGAAGTTCATAATTAGTTGTTATTAAAACGGTCTTTTTCAAGTTCATGAATTAGGGAAATGTTAGCAGGACCAGATCAATTAGAAACGTTGTTTTCTTAAGAGGAAGGATGACCCTTGTTTCATTGAACTGGTTTTAATAACAATAGATCCTAAGGTATTGTGTCTTGAATGTGCTAGGAAATTGGGTCCTGATCTCAGGTTAGCCTAAGTTAGAGAAGTTGGCTTTTGTTTGCCCAGTTAAACCCAAAAAATTAATCAACTCCGGTTGATGTGAGGAAGGTGAGCAATTAGGGAGGAAGTTTTGAGTGAAGTTGTGCAAGCAGTCATTCTAGGGGTAGAGTGGGCAGTAGCATTGTCCTAAATTTAAGGTCCAATTAGTTCATGTGGAAGTGAGGTTGAATACAGTGATGGGAAATGAATTGTTGGCAATCTATGGAAGAAAGAAACAGAGGTGTTGAATAGTCGCTGCAGGTGGCTGTCTTATCTTCCCATAGCCATCACATGGCCAAGTTGCATTCTTACCCTCAGTGGCGGAGCTAGAAACAAAATTTAAGAGGTGCTGAATTCAAATTTAAAATATTTATGAACATTAAATAACTTTATTAATTCAAACTTTGAGATGATAATAATCAATATTTCAAAAATATAAAATATACATCCAACTATAAAAATTATGGTTTAGGTGTTAAAAACCTAACATATCTATATAATTAGCAAATAACTCAACTAACTAATAATTAAACACTAAATTTACAAATAATGCAATTAAAAACTTGGCACAAATTCACAATCTAAATTCATTTATGCAACAATTATTTAACAAATAATTTATAAATAATTAATTTTTCATACAATTAATCACAACAAATATCTAATAGTGTTCACAATAATTTTCATAACAAATAATTAATCAAATATTTGACAAATATCCAACAATTATTTAACAAACATGAAATATTTTTAGGCAACAAATAATAATACAAAAATTAAACAAATTAAATTAGATATAAAACAAATAGAAAAAAATACATAATAAGTCCCTATAATGAAAGATAAAATATAAGCTCAGAAGAAGTTGAACAAAGAGAGAAAACTCACAAACTGCAATAATTTTTTTTTTAGAGATTTTGAGATAGCAATTGTATTTTTTTAGGGTTTTATTTATATTTATATTTATTATTACTATTTTTGTATTAATATCCAAAAAAATTGATAATTATGTATTGATAAGTTCAATAAAAATATATCTAAATATAAGAATTTAAACATAAATATTTGAAGATCTATGTTTGGTTAGCCTTGTTATTTATTATTGTCACCCAACATCAATTTTATTTAATATAATAATTTTATTGTTTTTATTTAATTTATTTTAAAAATTGTGGGTAGAATTTTGAAAAAATAAATAAAGAGTACCACTTTCTATATGAATTATAATTATTAATATTTAAATAATATATATACATTTATATTCATGGGCAAAGGGATGCTTGCCTATGCTTACCCTCACTCAGTGAGGATGAAGAAACACCATATAGTAGATGTTTGTGGACATTATTTGTAGCAAAGTCACATGAAAAATTGCTCTATTGCTTTTGTGGCACAAGCAGGATGTGCAACAGGATGGGATTACAAACATATGTGTGTAGCCTCTACGTGTGCTAAGTGTGTGAAAAGGTGATGAGCAAGGTTTTTGGACAACAAGGTTTTGGTAGGTAGTGGAGGCCTAAGGATGTTTGCCATCTTTGAGGTAGTTTGAACATCTTTTCATGATGAAATGGAGCAAACATTCGAAGGAAATTAACATGGGTTTTAAGATCTTTACTATCTTCCACTTATAGAGAAACTTTAACCCCTAGAACTTTTTATAGCAGTCTCATGCTTTCATTCGTGCAATAGGAAGACCTTGTTAGATCTAAACCAAGTATATTATTCTAATTTAATTCAACTTAAAAGCACTAGGCTTGTATGCTTAGATCCATATTAAATTAACTGAAACTCTAATAGACCTAATTACTGGATAGTTTGGGTTCATCCACCCCTAAATTACTGAAAACATTCGCTATTGCTAGAATCTCATCTACCAATAGGAGCAATTGACTTTTCTTTATTTATTTCAAGCTTATATCTCTATCATCAAAATGTGGAGGTTAAAGAAGCCCTAATGTTTTAGTAAATTAAGCATAATCTTCCATTATTCCTTTTTTTGGGCATAGAATTCATAAAATGTGCAAGCAATCCTCATACTTAGGACTAAGATATCTTTGCCTCAATTGGAAGTAATAAAGAAGATAACTATATCCCTCTGTTCCAGGCCACAGTTTTTGAATTATTAATTTGAATTCCCCCTTGGCCGGGCCAACCTATTTTTCCTAGGAAAATTCATCTCTATGTATTTTCAGTTTTTTAAGACAATCCTTTGTTTCATTATTCAGAGTGTTACGATGGTGGCCATTATTATCTGTATTCTATGGAGTCTAAGCTTATAATCATGAAATGAACTTTTGAGCCATATTACAAAGAGGTAGGTTTTTGAAAGGAGGGTGAGAAATGTGCAAACTATGCAAACCATGCAATTGCTTGTCTTTATCAAGATGGGCTCCATTTATTTATTTATTTATTTATTTATTATTATTTCAGTAACCACCTGCATCACAGGCCCACTTCTTTTGAGGGACACTTTTTTAGCCATTGATCACTAGTTTTGGCGCAAATCTGATGTATAGAATGCTTGCTAATAAAGCATGAAAGTTTTAAGATACGAGACTTATTTTATACTTCATCTGCACGTTTTGTTGGAGATTGTAAACTTTAATATCTCATAAATATTTGATTTAAGGAAACGAAGAGTTTCTAGGAGGAAAAGTTTTTGGAATATTATAAATTGTGGGTTATGAGTCATAATTATGAGAGATTAGTGAGAATATGAAAGGTTTCATTAGAGCCTATATAAAATTATTACTATATTAATTAAAATTCTTCCTTTTCCTTGTATCTTTTTAATCTTGCACATATCGTTGCTTCCAACAAGTGGTATTAGAGAGAAGTTGGCTAGATCTTGGAAAATAGTGATAAAGATAAGCGACTCTCTATAGTTGATAGAATATCTTTGAGACTTGAGCCTATAATAGGAGCACAAGTCTAGGCAAATACACCTGTAGCCTATGAGGCTCGAAGCTTGAAGTACAAGTCAAGTTAGCTGTGAAACAGTATAAGCCAGAAGAAAAACTTGAGATGTGGAGAGTTCAAGACCTATTGTTGTGTCTATACAATTTAAAGTGATGCTTAATGACATACCAGAAAAGCTAAACCTTCCACCTGCAAAGTATGCGCATGAAAAGTTTGGTCATGATCATTTACCTGTTTTTGTTGTAAAAATAGGATTGAAGGCAACCTAGGAAATCATGAATTGTATGGATCCCAAGCATATACAAAAAAAAGACATACCTTGGGGGTGAAAGGTTTAGTTTTTCTAGTATTTCCTCGAGCATCGATTTAAATTGTATTGACACAACAATAAGTTTTGAACTCTACATATCTGAAAATTTTCTTCTAGCTTATGCGGCCGTCTCACAACTGATTTGGCTTGTACTTCAAGCTTTCAATCCCAGAGGTCTTTTATCAACTACAGAGAGTTATCTATCTTTATTTCTGTTTTCCTAAATCTAGCCAACCTCACTGTGATACCACTTGTTAAAAGCAACGATGCTCATAACTAGTTCAAGAAGATACTAGGAAGAAGAAGAATTTTTATTAATATAAAAATACTTTTATTTATTTTTAATCTCTTACAAAACTGTAAACACTTAGCCTATATATAGGCTCTAATAAGACCTTTCGCATTCCTACCGATCTCTCATAATTATGACTCATTAATACATAACATTAATAACTCACAATTTTTAATATTCCAAAAACTTTTCCTTATAACTCCTAAAAAGTCTTCGTTTCTTTAAATCAAATATTTATGAGATATTAAAATTTATTATTTCCAACACGTATGGCATCTCAGTTAATGTCAGAGGTGCATATCTGAAGTAGAATTTTAACATATTTTGGTTTCTTCCAGATGAAATGTCCAAGTGCTCACCACCACCTTCAAAGAAGCTCTCTATGTATGCTCCGCTTATCCATGTCATGAAGGTTTGCATCAGTTAATTTAGTTCATGTTATTTTCATATCTGTGGACTGACATGGTCACTAATTATTTACCACATATATACTTTGTTGAACGAAATCTTAGGTCAAACCAGAGAAGGTGAATGCAATAATTGGTTCTGGTGGAAAGAAAGTGAAAAGCATTATTGAGGAAACTGGAGTAGACTCCATTGAAACTCAAGATGATGGGATAGTAAGCATGAAATTTGACTTTGTTTCAAGTATATGTTTCTTGTCATTGCTTCAATTTCTTATGATTGGTTCGGGCAGGTTAAGATTACTGCAAAGGACTTGTCAAGCATTGAGAAGTCAAAAGCAATCATTGCAAATCTGACAATGGTTCCAACCGTTGGTGATATTTATAGGTATCAGGTTATCAATAATTTTTATGCATGTAAAGAGATACTAAATCCACATTGCATTTTGCAAAATTCATAGTTCCATAGGTTTAAGGTAAGCAAATCTTTTGAGGAGTACATAATATCGCAAGGGGGAGAATTGGTTGAAGTAAGAAATGAAGCATGTAGTGAAACATTTTTTGGATTGGCTTACCTTTCCCTTATTTGTTCCTCTTCTTTTTTCAGTAATTGAATTTTGATTGATATTTTTAATCATCTCCCTTTCGAATATCTCCTATTTTTGGCAATGAAACTTGATAGTTGCATTTATGAAGGATAATTTCTTAATACTTGTCTTGGTGATGCTATAGTAGTCATATGATTTTTGTTTATCCATTTAATTTCTTAGTCTGATGTATGGCATTCTTGTTGCACTACTCAGGAACTGTGAGATCAAATCAATTGCAACTTATGGAGTTTTTGTTGAGATTGCACCAGGGCGTGAGGTCTCTTTCCCCGATATAATAAATTTGAATACTGCCTTCTTTTATACATTTTGGTTTATCACTTCTTTTTTTTTTTGGTGGCTTATGTGTATCATACAATTATCTGCAAGAGTGTAAAGTTAAACCTTATTCTGTTGGCAACACTAAGCACATGTGTCACTATTTGGAGCCATATTTCACCACTAGAAACTTGATTTGAGTTTTTATTGTGAGTTCTAATGGAGGGATTATTTTGCAACAGGGACTCTGTCATATTAGTGAGCTGAGTTCAGATTTTGTGGCAAAAGCAGATGATGTAATGATCACGCATTTTTAATTCTCTTTTATTTCTCAAATACTATATGAATCTTGGAGGTAATATCCTTAAACATCTCATTACAGGTGTTTAAAGTTGGAGATCGCTTGGATGTAAAACTTATTGAGGTCTGTAAGCTTTTTTTGTTTTTTCTATTATGTTTATGTTTGTTCATAATTTGAGATAAATCCTAATGCTAGTTTCATTTATATTTCTAAAAGCTTAATTGAGGATCCTACTAATGAGGAATGATCCAACAATGTCTTGTTTTATTATTTCATTGCTTTGATTACTTTTCTGGCTTTTAGATTCTTAATAACATTAAATCCAGTGATCTGATGAAAAGATCCATCTAAATTTGGTGTTTATTATTTGTGGGTATTGTTGTTATGGATGAATAACTTATATTTACCATTAAAGGTACTAGTGAATAACCATTCCGTGATGTTGCATTCAACAAAAGAATCACTAAAAGAGCACCTTGTGTTAACCTATTAGTTTTCTCTATGTTCTTACCATTTTCATTCCGCCATTGTTTTCTTGAGACCAACAGTTAACAAAAATGTGTCTATACATAGGTGGGTGCAAATTTTAATGCATTTCTTTTTATTTATGTCATCCTTGTATTAATTTTATTGCCTCTGTTTGTGATAATTTTTGAATACTTTCCTTGCCAAAAACCAAATGCTATGCCATGCCATAAATTTGGTCATGCTATGAATCAGAGGTAACGCAATTAATTTCAATCTCAAACTAGTCTGCTTGAAGAGGAACTTGACCTAAAGATATTGATTGTTGAATCATCATGCGTGTGGGAGCATATGCGACAACTAGTCAAATTAAAAGTAAAAGAAAAATGTGTCATCCTTCATATTGAGGCCGACTGTTGTTTGTTTCTGGTGAAATGTCTAGACCCAAGTTTCCTAAGAACTAGTTAAAAAGGAAAGAATCTATTTATACTATGGTAATTACTACTATCTTTTGCAGATCACTACTTATTTCATTTAAACAATGAATGATGCCCTTATGTTGATAAAACTTGAAATCTTTTAGTTTATGAATATCTTGCATGTAAATGCATAACCATTTTAGAAGAAAATAGAGATTACAATAATTAGTTTGGTAAATATGTTACTGCCTGTAAGCTGTATATGATATTTATAAGACTCATTGAGTGCAAATAAGTAATATACAATATATTTAAAATTTCAAGATAGGAAATATGTACTAGCGTATACAGAATAAACTACTATTCTTACAATTTTCATGCAACATGCATCATAAACTCCTGTTGAACAAAGCTAGGTTTGCTTATATTTGAGAATGGTTATTATAAGATTTCTGACTATCTTGGAGTTTGTGATCCAGATAAATGAAAAGGGTCACTTACGACTGAGTCGCCGGGCTCTGCTTCCTGATTCTGAGAAAACAAGTCCCAATCAACAAGACAGTAACTCTACAGAAGAGAGTACTCCATCAGGTGATGTCCCTGCAGAGCAGGATCCTAAGAACAAGGCCCCATCCTCTAGAAGAAAAGTTTCCTGCAGCACAAGCTGATAAAAACAAGGAGAAGGCTAGTAAAAGAGCAGATAGCTCTGCTAGAACTGGTCCCTATATCAACAAAGACAAAGAGAAGAAAAGCAGTAGCAAAGCAGTTCCTGAGGTGGTTGTTTCAAAAGATGGAGCCCAGATGGTTAATGGAGAAGCAAAAATTGGGTGACATGCCCTTCCATTTTGTGATGAAAACCGAACTAATTCAAGTTCCAACATCTGATGCAGAAGACAATACAGGATCTCTTTGAACTAACCAGAAATCCAGGTTAACGTCTCTCTCATTTTCTTACATGTCAAAAGAAAGCTATTTCGTGAGCATGTGAGAAAGTTTGTTGTTGTATTAAATTGCCACTTGTACGTGTGGAAATGAGGGGGAAAAATAAAAATCTTAATTGAAATCAATGTTCAAACGCATGCCAACTGACATATCTTTGAATCCTGTCTATGTTTTTCTTTGCCTACTCTTTTATGTCAATAAACTCTTTTTTCTAATATTCCAATTTCAAGATAGTTTTTGTTTCTTGATTGCAGAAATCAAACCCTGCCCCTCACTCAGATTATTGAAGTCACATGGAAGAGCACAAAGTAGGCATCCGTGGAGAGTTTGGAGGAGCTCATTGAGCTTTGGTGGTGCCATTTCTTCAGATCATTTTTATTGATTTTGTTATACTGTCTTGTTTCTTTGGTGGTGTTATCTAGAAATCAAAGGCGAAATATATGTTGTTATTAGGCTAGTATTTAATTTAATCTTGCTTTTTGTAGTTTTTCATACTATATATTTTTGTTGGTTTCGTATTATATTTGATGGTTGATGGAAGTAGTAGTGAACTATATATTTCCCTTCACTTCATATTTTGCATTTGAAGAAATTGTTGTATAGATATGTGGGAATTTTTTATATCCTAAAATGAATAATAAGTCATTACAAAAAAATTTTATAAATAACTGTGTTAACCAAAAAGAAAAATTGAAGTTTGTTTTAAATCTGTTAATAATTTATAAAAAAATTATTTGCGAACTTTATTTTAATATGAAGTTTTCTAAAAAAAAATTTCTATTAATATATATTATTTATAAAAACATTATTGTCTGTAATAATAATAATAATAATATATAATAACTAATATAGCATAATATATAAACATAATTCTAACCAAAGCTCCAGTGTGGATGTACCTGTGTCAAGGAGGATTTCAAACGGATTTTACATTTTATAAATTTGAGTTAGTAGTAAATATAATATTTATAAGGGGTAATTTGCAAATGCTGAAGAAAAAAACTAAAAATCCCTGATAATCGTCTTGCTTCTCTCTCTCTCTCTCTCTCTCTCTCTCTCTCTCTCTGGTTCGCCGTCGCCGTCGCCGTCGCCGTCGCCGCTGCCGCCTGCTCTCTCTCTCTCACGCTTGTTTGTCGGCGCCTTCTGTTTGAGAAATCCGTCACAAGCGCCTGATCTTCAAACAACAATCCGCTCCAGGACGGGGGGAGGACCCGCAAAATCACATTAGGTATCTTGATTTCTCGTCTTTTGAATCAAATTCTCATTTTGTTTGAATTCACTGTTTTCGGAATCGGGTTTCTTATCTCTCTTGCTGGCATCTTGTTGATCAAGCATCATTCTTTGTAGGGTGGTTTTGATTTTACGTTTTTTTTTTTTCTTGTGAAACCTGGATCTCTTGGAATCGTAGAAATTGAGAAATTTTCTTGTAAGTTGGGTTTATTCGTGTTAAACATTGAGAGATTACGAGTTTATTGGTCTATTTGTTTTTGCTTTTCTTGTGTTGCTGAAAGTTCTTAGATTGGGAGGGAAAAAGTCTTTTTATTGGGCTTATTCAATTGCAAATTTCTTTTTTTATTGGAATGCTTTAAGTTTCATGGCCTTCTGCTAAACCACAAATTCAGTGGTCTTGAGAACAAAACTTGGGTGTTGCTAACTCTCTCTTCTCTTCTTTGTGACAGTGGAAAAGGTGTCTAGGGTTTCATTAACAATATCAAAAAAGGGAAAGGATTTTACTGGCATTTGGCAATTCTAAGTGAGTTTTAATTTGCTTGCAATCATGTCGGTGACTGCGGGAGTCAGTGACACTGTGATTGCAATCCGAGATAAACTCCGTGGGCAAGATTGGCCAAACCAAGGTCAAGAGGTACTGGCCTGGGAAGGCACCTGAATGGGCTGATGATGCTGATGAAGATGTAGATATTAAAAGCTCACGGACTGCTGCGCTTGAGAAAGCGTTTCCAAGGCAGGAAGAGTCTGATATTGCCATCAAGAAGGATGATCGCCGATTGCGCCGTTTAGCCGAGAGCAAGATTGATAATAAGGATGAAGTGAGAGCTGATCACCGGCGGATTAGGCAAGCAGAGATTATCTCCACTGTTGAAGAGGAGAACAATCGACAGGAAGGTTTGGACTTGGATGAGGATGAGGATGCATTGGAGGAGAGGAGGAGGAGAATTCGAGAAAAGTTGCTTCAGAGAGAGCAGGAAGAGGCTGCTATCCTTCCTGAGGAAGAGGAGGAAGTGGAGGAAGAAGAAGAAGAGGAATCTGAGTATGAGACTGATTCTGAAGAGGAGCAGATGGGTATTGCCATGGTGAAGCCAGTCTTCACTCCAAAGTTACAGCGTGACACTATTGCAGAGCGTGAGAGGCTAGAAGAAGAAGAGAGGCGGCTTGAAGAGTTGGTTAAGAGGAGGATTGAGGAGCGGAAGGTTGAGACAAAGCAAATTGTTGTGGAAGAGATAAGGAAAGACCAAGAGATTCAAAAGAACTTGGAAATGGATGCAAATACCGGTGATGTGGACACAGATGATGAAGTGGATGAGGCCAAGGAATATGAGGCTTGGAAGGCTAGAGAGCTTGCAAGGATTAAGAGGGATCGTGACGACAGAGAGGCAAGGTTGAAGGAGAAAGAGGAGATTGAGAAGGTTAGGAATATGACGGAGGCTGAGCGGCAGGAATGGGAGAAAAAGAAGCCTGCCAAACCACAGAAGCAGAGATGGAGGTTCATGCAGAAGTATTACCACAAGGGTGCTTTCTTCCAATCAGAAGCTGATGACCATGCCGCCACAGTTGGTTCAGATGATATATTCGAAAGAGATTTCTCAGCACCCACTGGGGAAGATAAGATGGACAAGACTATACTGCCTAAGGTGATGCAAGTCAAGCATTTCGGTCGCAGTGGGAGGACTAAATGGACACATCTGGTTAACGAGGATACGACTGACTGGAACACACCGTAAGTATTCCTTGAACCTCTCAGAATTTCCATTCTGTTGCATCACCTTTTGGCCTACGTTTCATTCTATGGTTGCATTTCACTAGTCACTGAACAATAGCAATGTACAGAGAGAATCTGCTCATAGTGAGATTTAACCAAATTATAAACCTATAAGAGTGGCATTTGTATGTGGTCATAACATTTGATCAAATTACGTATTACTTTATGCCCTCCATTTGCAAGTGTTTTTCTACATGCTGTTAGTAGTTTCTTTGACAGTTCCTCTCTTCATAGCATTATTAGAAAAGTAGTTTAGAATAGAATATGCACTGATGTTTCCATTTATTGTTTGTGTAGGTGGACTTCTAATGGCCCACTAAGATCGAAGTATGATGAAAAAATGGCCGCCATGAGAGCACCAATTGCAAAACCAAAAGGAAGCAAGAAGTTGAAGGACTGGGAGACCAAGTAGTTCGATTCCTTATTTTGCTTAAAAGTGATTCTGCATGTCTTATTCACATTGGCTTCTTTTGAGTAATTTGAAGGACATGTAATATGAGTTATCTCAACTACCTGTTGCTAGAGTGTTTTACATGTAATGGCACGGTTTGATCCATTGGTTCAACACTTGATTTCGTTTGTTTTAGAAACCGCATACCAAGGGATGCAAAAGTAAGCCTCAGAATATTTTCGTTTGTTTTATTTTCATAACTCTAGAGTTCCTCAGTTTGTAGTGCTAGAATATGGAGAACAGAGTATAGATTTTATGCCCTAGAGGCTTGTTTTGGGCTGTTCTGTTTATGTTTAACATGCTTATAATTATTAAGTCTCCCGCTTCAAGGATGTTATGATTCTTCCGCCAAAATTTATGTTTCTTCTTCACAATGTTATGAAGAAAACCTACCTTTTATTTTGGATGTCTTGTTATATATAACCTTGTTATACTGGTTTGTCAATCCTATATTTCTTTCTGTTTTTATGCTTTTTGTTTTGTCCGGCTGCTGTAATTTCTATTATTTGCAGAGTATTAATGTTGGTTCCTGGTGGATTGTCGCAAATATCATTTATTATTAGCAGCCATGTGGTTACTAACATTTTTACTAAAGTTGTTTTCTCAGAAATTGTAATTCAATATAAATATTTTGAACTATGGCTGCAAATAATCAGTATTCTGTAGTTCAGAACATGAAATCGGCATAGATCTCAGCCGTATTGATTCTTTAACCTTTATGTCCTTCTTTTTAAAGACTTGGCCTTTATTAGGAGCATCTGGCTGAGCTTCACATTAGAAATATGCCCAACTTGACCAGAATTTTCTTAGAGCGGTGATTATAAGGTCTAATATCTTTAGGTATGAGTGCATTTATGAGTGTTTTTCATGTCTTGTTGAATTGTTAATGGTGGAAAACCCATATTAGTCCCTATACTCTTTTCACTTTGCTTTTTAGTCCTCCTATTTCAATTTATGCCCTTTTAATCCCTCTATTCTTTGCATGAGTGCAATCAAGTCTACACTTTGAACATATCAATTACTAATTTTTATTACTCATATATTCTATGGATCATATAAAAATAAAAAATAAAAATTGTATTATTTCCCTGAATTGTGTATATTACAATGATTATTATGTATGAATTGTGTAGTATATTAATTATTTTTATGATTAGAACAGTTTTAGAAGACTTGATTGCACTCATTCAAAGAGTAGAAAGATTGAAAGAACTTAAATTGAAAGAGTAGAGAGATTGAAAGAACTTAAATTGAAGTAGGAGGACTAAAAAGGTAAAATAAAATAAGTACATGGATTAATATAGATATTCTACCATTGTTAATCAGGTATATATATGTCATTGCTCTACATATAATATGTATACATAGGATACTCTGAGAAATCAAGTGAAAACTGAGGAAAACTGAGAATCTACTTCTTATGTGGACATCAATAAGAATTTACCAGTCAACAATGTATTCATTTTGCTAAATATTCACTAGGCTTTGTCAAGGTGGTACATCCAGAGCTGGTCTCACAACAGTACTCATTTTGATAAGCACACTCATTATTGCTCGTCACAATGGTTGTGTCCGCTGATTATATGCTATGATATCTTGCAAGGCTGTGTTTTAGATTCAATGCTGTTATGTTTTAGTCGGTCTTGGCATCTTATTTTGCAACAGTTTTACTATTAAATTATTGTAATTAAAAACCTTAAATTAATATAAAAAAATACATTATAAATCCCTTCTAGCTGTATTAATACAATATAATTTGCCTACTTACAGACATCTTCTCATCACATTAACTAGAAAAACCAAACTAGTCTTGAGCGCTTACATAATCTGAAGACCGATTAGCACTCTTCACTTCAAGCTTGATGCTACTGCAATATCCCTGATTGAGTGATTCAATATCTTAAATTGCAAAGTGACAATACATAGTACAATACTGAATTGTTGAACTAAAGGTTCTTCAGCTAAAAACATGATGTTTTCAGCTAGCTTTCTATGTTAATAACTTCCTCAAGCTAGATATATATATATGTATGTATGTATGAAATCACATCTTTCCAACATTAGATGCAGCAGCAAATGACGCCAGTGATTTTTATATACAAAGCATTTGTCTCACTGGCAAATGGTGATTTCACAAACAATGAAATCTCTGAGACAGGCATTCCTTAAGAACAGATTGAAGCATTTTGCAAATTCTTTTATCTTGCTATGCGACATAAGCTGAAGTCTTGTATACCGCATCTGCGTGTGCCGTGGAAACATAAATCACATCTCTTAGTGAGCTATGCCTCCGCCCGTAGAATAAGTATACAAAGACTCCGATCAGAAGCCATATTGAAACACGAGCCCATGTACCGGAACTGGAAAACAGTAATCAGTTACCAAGTACCATCAGTACAGTCAAAATTAAACTATAAAATGGTTGCATTATGAATCTATATGTGAATTGAAACTGCATTGTGAAATATCACCAATGAAGTTCGTCTTTTCAACAGCCAAAGGCCTTCTCATCTAACATTTCAAATCAGCAAGTATTTAGAGAAGAATCAAAACTTACCCAAGATTTACCAGTAAATATGAATTTATGAGGATGCAACAAATGGGGAGGAGTGGAACAAATGGGCAGATGAATCCTGACAAGATTAAAAATGGTGATCAATTACACAATCACAATCTGAACCTCAACCCGAGCAAAGTGCTCTTTGCTTAAGAAAGACGAAAACATTGCAATTCTAATATTTTCTAAATTCACCTCCAGTATGCCCGAAATTGTGACGGGCATCGTCTTGATCGATCAAGGAGAGCACAACCAGGCCACTCAAGAGGAACAATCCACCAATAAAACATGCAAAGTACCTAGGATAGCTGATATAAAAACACAAAGTTAATGAGGTAGTATCACTGTTGCTTGAAATTTTCAGAGCAAACGCTGCTTATACCACAAAAAATTAGTGTTCATTGTCATACTGTAAATGAATGACAAGAGACAATTGCACAAGATAGATAAAGGGGAAACCAAAAGTGAATCAAATAAGAACAAAATCAATGATATAGCTTTTATGTTATATGGTATATGTCAAAATTGCAGTGCATATCTGCAACAAGTATGGCTACGTGATTTAATACATCCTGAGTAGGTGGTGTAAAAATGATCCTACCTGAGCAGCCTGCTCTTCTCCTTGGTGATGTTTGATTGGGAAACAAGTTGGATAAACTAGTTTATTCTGATTTATTCCAACCTCTCTAGTAACTTAAAATATGAATAACTATTTTTACAAAATTTAGTTAATTAGAAATATAATCACTTATTAATATTTTAAAAGTATTAATCATTAAGTAAGAAATTTTATTTTAAATTATAAAGTACTTATTTTATTACTAATAATTAAGTCAATCCAGGCTGCGGATAAATACATGAATTTTAATTTTAAGCATCTTCATGAGATATCAAAATCTTGCACCAGTTTCAAGTTCTATCCTTGAATGTTTCAAAGATACTGCCTGTGTTTTCATGGGTGGTCCTAGATACAGATTTTGTTATGACCAAGTTTCTTGACTAAACTTGATAGATGGTGGTAGCCAAGGCCTATACAATTGCTTTGTTATTCACTGTACATGCAAGTTCTAAAGTTGAAAGTTACTTGTGGCATCCTTCTTTAAATTGATAACCAGCTAAATCATACAGTAGCAGATTGATTAATATAAGTCCATCATAACAAGGTCAGGTATTGCAGCTTGGTGAATTTTAATTTTTAAACTACTGAAAAGGTGTGTGAGCATCTCTTCCAAACATTGCAATAGAAAGAGAAGACTTAGAGGTTCACTTACGTGGGCAAGAATGCAGATGAAGCTGAAGTAGTGAGGATGAGAACCCCTATGCAGACAGAAGCGATACTCCAAGCAGCTCTTTTTCGCCTAGTTTGCTCATTTAATTTTTCTGCATCAAATTAAATATTAGGCAAACTCACGAATATAACACATTGATATCCAAGTTTATGTAGAAGGGAGATCTGAGGTGCATTCTATGTGTGTGAGAAAATTCTCTTGCAGGTAATATCTGTGCACACATTTCATATCCTAAGTAAAAGCTGATGAAAATGCATCAACATTACCGTGGTTTAATTCCTTTATAACAAGAGGGCTCATAGAAGAAGCTTCAACATCATCTACAAGAGATTTGTCATCTTTTGAACATTTGCCATCTTCCTCTTGAGAATTATAGTAAAATGACACTGAGTCAATCGATTCTTGCAGTGATGATGGCAATGGCACCTCATCTGGGGGTACATATCTGAGTATCAAAATAGATATTGCAACAATGGTGAAAGCAAGGAGTGTACCCACACTGACCTGCAGAAAGAAAGCAAAAATATAATGATCCATGTCTCAAGAACATATCTTAGGCACAGAACAAAAATAGTGGTAGCTGCTTATTTTGTTGATTCTTCTTAATAGTATCATTAAGAAAAACTCATTCAAAGAGAGTATTATCTCACCATTCCTGCCAATTGTGAAACATCCATAAAGAAAGCCAGGGCTGCTGCCATAATTCCAGTCAAAATGGTGCTCTTGACAGGAACTTGGGTGCGTCTGTTCACATCTGAGAAGAAAGATGGCAATAATCCATCTCTAGCCATAGCCATCAGTATTCTAGGCTGAGAAAGGAAGGGAAATAAAATAGTATTCAGAATTAACACATTTGTTGTTAACCTCAAACACCATAACTCAGCAATAAGTTTCCAAGAAGCAAGTATGCTCAATGTTTGTGATTCATGACATTCATTTCTAGAAAATGGATACAGGTAATATATTGTGAATTTGCAAATGATTTGCTATGGCACAAGATACAGTACAGAATAATCAACTTGAGACTAAAACCTATAGCTTGGGTCAATGTATATCTTCAAAATCGTCGAAGGACCTCAGTTTTTCATAAGAATATACACAATCAAAGTCGACTATTGCAGATTGCAAAACTTCTGACTTGCAAGAGGGGTGAAGGATGGCACAATATAGACATCAATTTAAACTACATGTACGCCTTAACAGTGACTTGCTAAGACCCAATGACTGACACTTCATGAAAAGATACTATTAGAATTTATAAATCATTTGCACTAAGAAGAAATTTGCCAAGAAAACTATTTGTTTTTAACAGCCAAATTCTTGATAATGAGTACCCAAAATGTCAAATGTCTCTGGAGACATTGCATATTCACATTGTTTATCATGATGTCCGACAATATGAAAGATTTTTTTATTAAATATTGACAAGCCAGATTAGAATGGAATCTGA
The DNA here is from genome assembly GCF_009730915.1 of Dioscorea cayenensis subsp. rotundata. Classification (NCBI taxonomy): domain Eukaryota; kingdom Viridiplantae; phylum Streptophyta; class Magnoliopsida; order Dioscoreales; family Dioscoreaceae; genus Dioscorea; species Dioscorea cayenensis. The sequence continues at coordinate 5,610,705 of NC_052485.1, read as the reverse complement.
TTTGCTAGGTACCTGTGGAAGCAGTGAGCCCAGCAAGGTCGAGCAAAGGGCAAGCACTGCTCCAGATGTGACAATATACCTATAGCAAAAAAGATCAGAACAACTTTATCGTTAAGTGCACAAATATTAAAACTATATTTTACTCACACTGCCCACTGCATTCCATTTCTGGAAAATGCAGTTGAAATCGGGGTGTCTGGATCCATTGCAAAATATGGCACTAAGCCAACAACGACAGCAGAGACCATCATGTACAACAAGCAACAAATGGACAATGCCATCCCTATACCCATTGGCAAATCTCTTTGAGGATTCTTAACCTGAAGAAAGAAAATATTCAGAATGCAGAAGTAATAACACAAGATTTCACAATTTCAAAGCTACAATGTAAAATGCATGTTAGCCAGTAGAAGCTATGCTTATCAGCACCATAGTATTAGAAACTCAAAGAATTAAGAGGCTATTCAGCTACACCCTGGTTTGTAATATCTTACCTCTTCAGCAGTGCTAGCAACCGAATCAAAGCCAATGTAGGCAAAGAAGACAGTTGCCGATCCAGCAAGCACCCCATTTACCCCATATGGAAAGTAACTGCAAATAAAGGACAAGTAAATGAGAAACATATAAAATTTAAGATTATTGCATTTAAAAACCAAAATATTTTCAATTACCCGCTAGAAACTGCATATCCAACCCATCCAGTCTGAAAGCCAATGTACCCACCAGCTATGATGACAAACACCATTACAAATGCATTTGCAGTGGTGACAATGCCTTGTACAAACGAACTCTGCATGAATTATTGGACTTCAACTTTGAGTTGCTTGAGTCAAGGAGACATAGAACACTACATAGAAAGAGAAAATACCTCCTTGATTCCCAAACAGAGCAAAGCAGTGACGATTAAACAAAGAACAGCAGCACATGGATCACCAATAACATCAAGCCCAGGAATATGAACACGTGCTAGAAAAGCTGGCAAACCATCTGGACCTCCAAAAAATAAAGCCTGAAGCATTACAAGCAACATCTGAGATTAAACTGTTCCGTAGGAGTGTCACTAGATTATATTTCACCTTCGCTGATTGTTAAGGAGCACTGAATTTAATGTATTACAAAGGTATTAAGATTGCAGACTTCACCATTCATGAATTTTCAATAATGCTAAATCATTAAAAGCTGAATGAATCTTCAGAATCTTTTGCATGCTAAATCATTAAAAGCTGAATAAATCTTCAGAACCCTTTGCATAATAATTTGTTAAGAAGGCTTGTGGGTGCACCAAGATATCATCATTGATATGAAAAATAGTTCTATCCCAATGATAAGGCATGCAAGGCGGTGATGAAGGCATTATGAAGACATGGGTGATACTATTACTGATGACCACGAGAGTTGTTGATGGCCAATATAAAGCCAGGAGTTCCTGATCTTGTATCAGTGTAAGTTTTTGAAACATCCTCGGAGATAATTATTCACAATAACATATTTTTAACATATTAGACTTCTGATGGCTCTACACAATGTAATTGCTAGCAAGTTAGTCACAACAAATAAAGTTTCAAAAAACAATAAAAGTAAAGGCTTTGCATTTCGAGAATTCGTAGGGGAAAATAAAGAAAATGTTCTTGCATCATTTGCTTCTGAATAGTGAAAAGTATCTTGATGAAGTTTAGTATAAGTCTGACACTCTTCAGGAGCTTGCAACAGTTTGATAAAGAAACTTTATATTTTACAATAAGAAAAGGAGAATATTTATTTTAACATAAAAAATGAAAACAATTATTAGTCCAATAGAAATTAAAAATGATAAATTTCTGGCCCAAGGTGCAGAAGGTCTGTAAGAGTCAAAGCTATTTGTTGACCATTCAAACAATATATATATATATATATATATATATATAACAAAATTGTGCACAACCAATAACATGGACCCCATAAAAGAAAGCAATTCAAGATATATTTCAACCTAAAAGAGTAAATATGCAGGGAAATAAATAGCAGCCATCAAATGAAGATAGAAAGCATCAGAAATCAAGGGAACCTCCACAAAGATTGATGGAAATAAAGTACAAACATTTGCCAATACATTAAGTGAGTTATTGCTAGAACTAATACCTAAAAAGGAAAAGGAACCTAACAGAATGAAAACAAACACAGCGTACCAAGTTTGGAGTTATGCCCCGTGCAACAGCCGATCCACCAATTGTATACTCTAGAATCAGAGCCCACCCAATTAACCAAGCAACACTGGTTAAAATGCCAAATTGCCATTTCAGATATACAGCTTTAAGGGAGAGTAATGACAGATTTGTTCATTTACAGACTTCCCAACTTAAATGTTCATTTGCTTACGCATGTTCTCATTGAAACGATAAACCTTAGATATATTAGAGGATAACCAATATAAAATCAACCAACAATGTAAAGCAGCTGTAAGCCACATAGTAAATTACATGATAAAAAGATGAAAGAAATCATGTTAGCTTGTTGAAATGTTTTATTACCCTTCTCCAACACAAATGTATGAATAATGATAAGCACTTCCAGCAGAAGGGCAACGACTTGCAAGCTCAGCATAGCAAAACGCTGAAAGAGCAGCTGCTATCCCCGCTATTAAGAACGAGATGGTCAAAGCTGGTCCAGCATGCTCACGAGCAACAGTCCCAATGAGAACATAGACCCCAGCACCAATTGTAGATCCCACACCTAACAAGAAAACCAATCTCTAAAGTCAAATATGCTAAAAAAAGAAAATATGAAAAATAAAATTGAAACAAGTGAATTGTCACATTAGTCAAAATAAGTAGACAAATAAAATAATAAATAAAATTGAGATGTTGAACGAAAGGAAAACTTGGAAAAATGGCTTTATGGTGATCTTAAAAATAGGAGCTTTTGCAACAACATCTAACATCACCAAAAAGGCACTAATAGAAAAGGAATTTAACATATATCATAAGCACATAAAAGGAAAGTACTATTGCTCAATGGAAGCCAGCAAATATGAGCTCATACCAAAGTAGCGATAATTTGACAGTAGCTTCAAATCTTCCAAACAAAAGAATAAAATATATAAGATAAATTATCTAATAAATTGCTAGAGCCCAAATAATCAAGGTTTATTTAAGAAATAATCTTAAACAGATATTTGCTTGTGGAAGGCAAAATGGCATGTCTGTCATTGGATCAAAATAGTATTGTAACAGAACCTTTCAGAATAGATCAAGATATTTGCAAGCATTCAAAAGGGTTTATCACTAAACCTATTTTTAGTTGAGATAGGCATGTGTAACCTCTTGAAAAAACAATCGCATGTGCACTGGTCACACATGTAACCTATATGATATAAACATAAATATACCACAAATACAAACACACAGTTAAACATCCAAGAACATCCACAGCATACATGCTATCTACGAGAAGGCCAGGACCTTAACTACACAAACTCATCTCATTAAACATCATTTTCTCGCTGGAAAACAACAAGCAAATGAAGAAAAAAAAAATAACCATCAAAAAGCACTGCTCTTGAGATAGTAAGAGAAGATCCATAATCCACCACCACAAATTAGACTCTGCCAAAAAGAGAGAGAGAGAGGGGAAAAACCCTCTTCTTTTTTCCTTGATGAATCAAGGCCATATTAAATTCAAAACACCAGTCCACAATTTCCAAACAAAAGCACATACCAAACAAAATCATCCGTCTCAACATCACATCAACCCCAAACATAAATTTTTTTTTATCAAAACAAACCTTCAAAAGAACAAATACCAAACAATCAATGAAAAGAAGTCGAGATTCCGCAGCCAAACAAAACCCCAAGAATCAAAACCACCAAATCAAACACAATAACAATAAATGAAAACAAGTAACTTTGATGATCAATACCAATGGCAACAAGCTGAGGCACAGACAAATGCTTGGCGAGCTGATGGTGGCCACCACCAGCAGCCCTAGGCCGATCGGAATCAACCTGCTTCCTTCTAATCAAGCTCCGGATCCCAGCCCATCCCTCCACCCTACTACTCCTCACCTCCTCGAATCCCATCCGATTCCAAACCAGAAAACTGAAACCAAGATCAATATACAGCTCTCAAAACCGTCCAAGACCTCCAAAACACAGAAATTTCTCGTTTATCAGGAAGAATTCGAAGGGGGAAAGCAGGAGGGAGAGAGATGAGAGAGTGAAAGCAAGAGAGAAGCACAACCTCTCGAACTCTCGCTCTCTCAATCCCTCTCCGAAGCGAAGTATATGAAGAAGAAGAAGAGCAGAAGAATGGAATCTAAACAAGACAACGACACACGATTCTATTTTGCTTTTTAAATCTGAAAGTCATGATTAGTCCCTCAATTATTACAAACATTCATTTTAATCCTTAATCTAATCCCAATAAATTTTAAAAAATAAAAGGTTCATTTTTAGTAATGTTATAATTTGCACATTTGATGAAATTTTTAATTTTCAGCAGGTTGAGACCTTGGGAATAACTAAAAAATATAATACTCTTCTCCTATATCTAAAAATAGAGACTACACACACATGAAGAAACATCATTTGGAGACATTCATAGAACCGACTACAGATTTCAAAAAGATTGTGAGAGGAACAAGAGGAGAGAGATGAGAAGAAAGGGGTGTATCAGCAGGTCTAGCAACATTGGTTGAAGATGGTACTTGCTTTGCTTGGGATAACAAGAAATGAATTTGGACGATTGAGATTGATTCAGTCGCTATTACGATGATGATTTATGGTTTAGATTGAAATACTTTGCACCTCACTTTTTTACTGTGCTACTATTTATAAGCATAGTAAAGCTATGCATCTGAATAATCTCAACTGTTGATTTCTGATCCGATGGTCTATAGTCAACCTGTTTAGAATTGGTATATGTGGACATCCACTGAATATTCAACCTGAGATTAATTCAATCATTATTACGACGATGATTTATGGTTTAGATTGAAATATAGTATATCCCACTGTTTTCTGTGCTACTATTCATAAGCGCACATAGTAAAGCTATGCATCTGAATAATCTTAGCCATTGATTTTCTGATCCGATAGTCTATAGTCAACCTGCTTATAATTGGTATCTATGGACATCCACATAATATTCTTGAGAATTGTGTAAATTAAACTTTAATTTATTATGAAGTGTTAAATATTTAATTTTATAATTTGAATAATAAATAACTTTTTATTTAATTATCTTATTTATATTATAAAAAAATATGTCTTTATCAGGTGATACGGGATTTAGACAATAAATTCACATCTATAATCTATTATCACTGTGTCTAATAAGACTCAAACTTGAGTTTTATCTTACACTTATTTTTTATAATAAGGCTAATATCACTGAGACATAAGTTTTTTTTTATATGTTTAATTTTTATTTGATTTGATAAAAAAAAATTTTCAACAACTCAATAATTTTTTAATATAATAATTACTATTAAAAGTAAAACAATAAAAACGTTAAAAATAATAAAAATGTTGAAAGATTGCAAATTAACCCAAGATTTTTTTTTTTTTAAGTGCATTGCATGAGTATGAGTGAAATTTCGTTTTCATGAAAAGAAACCAAGTTGAAATCATCCGCATCATTCACAGCATTGCTTGGGACCTCACATAAGCAAAGCAATTGCTGTCTTATTGGCTTTTAGTGCCAGTGTTTTCATACCACAAGCTTGCTTCAGCCTCCATTATTGATAGACCAACAGTAACTATGTATATAATATATATATATATATGTATATAAAGTGAAAGAATATATGTTTTTGGGTGCATTTAACTTTTTAAAATGTATGAAACTTTGATGACAGTGATTAGATTATGAATTAAAGTTTGTTATTTATGAGAATGATGTACAAATTTATGAATAATATAATGAATGTTTACTGTAGCAATTACCATTATAGTAATATGTAATTATATAAATTAATATTATTATAGTAAATGACATATATTTTCTATCATAACAGTCAATATAATTACTATTTTATTTATCAATATATTTTAAACTATTTGATCAAATTAATTTTAACTATTAATTCATCTTTTAAATGCATATAACTATCTCACTTTTATATTGTAAATAATATAGAAAAGAGATAATGAAGAATTGCAAAGAACATAGAAAAGAGACAATGATGAAGAAAAAAAAGAATTAAATATAATCCAAGATATTCAGTATGTATTCTTACTTTTTATTCTTATATTAAGTTTTTTTTTATAATTACAGTGTAATCATAGAAATATATATATATATATAGATATTTTTTTAAGATAAATTATTAATTATATAAATAATATTACAGAGTTTATTGTTGATTACTTTACTGTTTTAACTATTGTTAAATACCATATATAAATTGATAGAAACTGCCCACCTATGTATGTGTGTGAATCTCATTTCTTTTTTTTTTTTTTTTATTTATTATTTGTTTTTCTTTGGACTCTAACTTTTTGGTTTTTTATTTTTTTGTGGGACAGTGATCTAATTGTGGGACCGGATTGTTCAATTATTTCATGTTTTTGTTCATCATAAATGTCTCATGTTCCAGGTGCAATTTGGAATGTGCAAATAATGTGCTCTTTAAGCATAAGCTAAATTTAATTATTCAATTTTGCAGGTACCTCTTTGATATCTTCATCCCTCGGTCAAATCTTCATTCATATTAAAGCATTAAAAAAAAATAAGATGAAAATATTCATCAAATAATCTTTTTTATACAACTAGTTTTAAATTTATTAATTTATTAATTTTACTTGTTGTTAGGAAATACCAGTCTTATTTTGCTGCTGCTGCTGCTGCTGCTGCTGCTTCTCCAACTTTTTTTTGAAAGAAATCTCTTGTGATCTTAATACTTGATAAAAACACGTCAGCATGTCATAGATAAAGAAAAAATGTACATAATTTTTTTAATTTTTAATAAAAAAATCATATTAGTCTAAGAAACCAAAGTATCAATTTTTTTTTATTTTTTATTTTTACAAATAGACTACAAACATCTTGATTTTAAGAGAAGTTCAAAGTTAGCAACCGGAACAAATGTGAGATTAATACCTCGACACATATATCTTTATGCTGATGAGAATAAACAGTCGGAGAAACCAAAAAATCATTGAATCTACAATCATTATTCTAAAGATGTTCCACAATAACCGTTAAATCAGATCTAACAGTTGTTGTTTTATTATAAATATAATCATGATCCCGAGGTTACTAATGAAACAACAACCGTCTCATCAAACGGCTGTTGTGGGGATGTTCCTAAAAAACGAATCTAAGAACATCCTAAAAAAACATACTGTATATATATATGAGGATCAATCATCCTCTGTGAACACCCATAGAGTATGAGTATGGACATTTATTTGAACAGTTGAATTGAGATCCAACGATTTTTTTTATTATAAATAAGCAAAGTGAATTACTATATAGGCACATTCTGAAAGTGTGAACGAACAAACAACGCTCGACATCATGCTTATAAATAATGACAAGAAATACAGATGCACTTGCCTACTAGATCACAACTTTTGAATACTATTTCTACTAATATCTACAGTTAAAAAAAACCTAAAGACTAAAACCCAGCTGTTACTATCTGTGGAAATCCACGGAATTCCGTAAAATTATATATATATATATATACCTGTGGACATCTACGGAAATTCCGCAAAAACCTTTTATATATATATATATATATATATAGAGCTCTCATATATTATTTAGCAATATTTAGGACATGCTGCCGTGCACCGAAAGTGTAAAAAACCCAGTATTGATGAAGATGGAGACATTAAATCATATAAAACTCAGAAGAAGAATACAAATCACACACACAAATGTACCTCACTTTGAAAAGGATGGATGCCTTTATTGGAAATTCTCCATCATTCCATTATTCAAAAATAAAAAAAAAGTAGTGTCCCATCCACAAGAGAAATTATTAGGGTTTGTTTTCAGGTCAACATCACTTTATATTGGCATCTAATCGAGTCCATCTTGACTATCCATCCACCTTGACTTTCCTTCCATGCTTGAAGAAATTATCCCAATGAAAATGAGAATCATGAAATGGAGGATGTGATTGGGGATTGGATTGAAAGGATGATGATAGAAATAAAAAGTGTTTGGGTGAAAGAAATAGAAAGTGAAAATGATAGTAAAAAATCAGGTAAAATTATTTTTATTTGTTTCAATGTAAATAAATGATATTGCATACAATAAAAATTCACTTTAACTATTATACGTTATTATTATTATTATTATTATTATTATTATTATTATTAAAATAATTAATCCACTTAACTGTTATCCAATTTAATTTTTATAATTAAAAATTTACTTAAATAATACACTTTAACTACATTTTTATGTAAGATAAATTGAATAAAATTTCTACTTTGCTAAGATAATTTCAAAATCTATTTTAATTATGATAATTAAATAATTTTAATGACATAAATCAATTTAATTAAGCGGAAAGTATTTAATCATTCCTGACAAATTTGCACTTTCCCTCTAAATCCCTGCAAATTTTTTATTTCTTTTTTAGTCTTTTTTTTATTGGATATTTATTTTACAGTCTTTATTTCCCCAACAGTGTTAGATGGGATATGAGCAATCTGGGTTTTGAGGGATGAAGCCTCCTCGTCCCGATTCCCAACACTATTGGTGCATATCCAAACATGGGTATGCACCAAAAGTGGGAGTGATCCCATTCTTCCACAATCAAAACACAAGAAGGTAAATGCTATCTTGAGTACCCATACCTTACAGCAGCTACTTTGTTCTATCACACAAGATGAAATTTTGGTTTAATTGATCTTCAATTCAGCTCCAGAGCCAACCAAACTAGAAACGAAGTTAGGGTTTGTATAATTAATGTCTTCAACATTATTCCAGACATAATAAGACACATCCACCCCAAAGATTAAAGGAACTATATTGAACATTTATGAAAGAAGATTGATGATAAATAAGCCTTATTTAAGAAAGAAAAATAATTTTAGATTGAAGTGCAATAGCTGGACATAGTTTGCTGCACAATGACTCTAACCCTACAAATGCATTCATATTGGTCTCAAATTTGCACCAACAAAAAAAAAATAAATACAAAGCAAGTAGTTGAGATGCACTGGTAAGGAAACAGAGTAGATAGAACCTTCACATGAGCTTCAATATTCACAACATACCCAAAATAAATATTCAGCGTGACAATGAACTCATGCAAGAAAACATCGAAAAAATAGGGTTTATATAAACTGCAAAAGATCTCAACATAGAATTGTTCTATAATAATCAAACAATAACAACAGAAGACGCTAAATAACCGTATGACATCACTGTTCATTCACTTCTCAGCATGCAATATGATAAATGAAAAGGTCAGGTACCAACATTGTTATTTGACAGTAAGAGCATGACAAAGGATTCGAAGGAAATAATACTGACATGAAGATATCATAATCGGCGTACAATAGATAAACTTCATTAGGAAAATATGATAATCTATTGGTCATTCAATGTTAGCATTTAAATTGTATTGTAACCTCATTACCATTTGAAAACATTTGTATTGCAGAAAAACAAATCATAGCATCCATATGATACAATAAGGAAGAACGCGAAGAGTTATAAAAGCCATACCTCCTAACATGTTCTAGTTAATGAGCATTGTTCTTTTTTCTTTTTTTCTTTTTTAATTATTTTACACCTATAAAAATAAAAGCACATGAACCTCGATATGCCACACATACGTCAAAGCGGGCAATAATATATACATGACATAGGGTTACCTGCCTGCAAAATTATTTCATGAGCCTCAACTCCAAGGAACAGATGATCTGATGCTTGTATGGTGAGATGTGTTTTACTTTTATCATAAACAGTTGTCGTTCCCAGGGCATAACAGCTGCCGAAAACCATGATTGAAACTGCCTCTGGCTCGAGAAATGGAGGGAAAAAATTGCATCACCAGTTGTGTAGCTCCGAAGCAATGCTTTTCACCAAGGGATGGTATTCAGTGTGTATGTACCTTTTTGCTTTCTCTGAACCAGGTTCTTCAAGCCACTCATCATATAATCTCTGACTATAGGATTCAAAAAAGGGTTGGCAATCGATACCTGTAAAATTGGCAAAATTATATTATTCAGTAAAGCAGTACTCCAAAACTACATCTGCTAAGTAAACCAGGCAGAGAGTATAACAAGGAGCTCTACTAAAATTACACTCGGCATTTTTATAATGGATAATAAGTCACCTATATTACTAACAAATTCTTGGAAGATTTTATAGTGTCTTACACAGCCAAATCAAAAGCAAACAAGATGCAGATAACACAATTATACACATCAGAATGCATCTTATATCTAGTTGCGTCCTTCAAAATTATGCAAAATATTATCAATCACAAGGACATGAATGAGGAACAACCAATATCACCCATAAGTTTTGTGGCTTCTTACATGTGGAGAGTGGGCCAGCAATAGAATAAGGCAACTAATAGGATGCTTCCTACCGTAAACGAGCCAAACTCAAGCTCAAAAGTTATTTCGAACCGAACTCAAACTCAAACAGTAGTAATTTTGAGCCAAATTGTCAGGTTCTTCCTCATACCTAACTTTCAAACTAAAGAGGACTCTTGCGATTGTTGGTGAGATCATTGGTCAAGGTATTAGATTCTGGGAGAAACTTGAATAAATGTTCATACCCTTTTTCATTTTCTCTCTTTTGGAATCCCATGACAGAGTTAGATATAAGCGGCTAACTGCCAGAGTGTTTTGCTCATTGTTACATAGCTTGAGCTAGCGAGAATCTCAAGTTCAGCTTGAGTACATTACCCAAACTCAAGTTATCCTTCTCAGACTTGAGCTGAGCCTGAGCTCACAAGCTTGATATGTTTACACCCCCAGAAGAGGAATCTCTTCATGGATGATAAAAGGACAGTCACTGTGCAAACTCTAAACACATGGGAGTAAGAATTTCTTGAGACAGAAGAGATTTTTCGCCCAACATGCACATAATGAAAAGATTTCTTTGCAAAAGTCATAAAAGGAATATATGATCACTTAGGACATGACTGCTATGCTCTTCAGCATTTGCCCATGATCTCTCACACCACCAAATTAAGAAGTAAATAACACCTGCAGAAGAGATGGACACCGAGAAAGATTTTTTTCAGAGAAAATTTTCCTTCTTATTTAGCAATACTGCATAGAGTCGGACCTAGACAATCATGGAAACAATGTCATATGGTACATAGAGACAACTTGGTACCCAAGAAGTTACTAACAATAACAATATATGCTATATAGTTTATGGTAGCACACAGAAAATTTTGTACTTAAGATGTACCTAACAGTGTATGCTATACAGTTGATGGTACTATCACCTACTTGGGGGTTATGCCATGCTGAGATTGCAGTAAAATAAAGAAATCAACTTATCAATAGCTAAATCCTTACATCTTGCATATATACATCTTCCAACTGTTGAATTAGGTCTTTGGCAGACTGCCCTGCCTTTGGCTTAATTTGGCCTCCACCATTAAGACAACCTGTTCCAGAGCACCATCAGGGTTAAGAAGCTGTAGTATTAAATGAGATTCACACACAATGACTTAAAACAACATGGTACCTGAGGGGCATGCCATGACTTCCAGAAAATGATAGTCACATTTCCCAATTTTAATTTTTCTTACTATATTCTGCAAGTTTCGGAATCCATAGCAAAGTGCAACTTTCAAGACTGCAGTGCCTTCCACCTACAAAACCATGCAACTTAATGCCATCGTGGAACTACATGATCCAACCCGACCCTCAGTTGTAAAATAGGACTTAATCCTCAAAAACTTACTTCCAGAATTACTTCTCGAAAATCAGAGTTGCGGACAGTTTTGAAGTTGAGTGGGCCCTCAAGGTCTATCCCTAAAAAGGGTCTTAGCAGCATGCCGAAAAACTGTTTCAGCATAACCACCTGCACCGCCAGACACTCCATAAAGATGACCTTCCTCATCAACATTTGTCAACCTGTCATACAGAATATTATAATATTCTTATAATCCATGTCTAATTAAGAATGCCATTGGCAACAACTTCACACTGGAAAGGCATATCCATTCAGTCAGTTGATTTCCAAATAAAAATTTATAATATAGCAAGTATACTAAGTCCAAATGAAGATGGAGGTGATCTTTTGCTTGTATGACAGGCAATATAAAAACAACAATTTGTTACTTATGAACACCAGTTTAACGTCAAACAAAACTGAAAAAACAAATTGAACAGACTTTCCATGTGTGCTTAAAGATCTTGTTAAGTAATATGAATACTTGTACACATGCTACTAAGAGAATGTTATCAGAGCATACATAACTGAATCACTGAAGAATGTGAGTTCTTAATGTATGATGCATCTATTAATAAAGAAAGGACAGTGTAAGTGTTGCTCGAAGAAGGAGGCAAAAAAACCTACAGCTTATCAAGAGGAGCTTCAGCCAAGCCTTTGAAATCAATAGATTTTGACTGCATGAAATTGGAAAAATAGCAAAATCAATAGTGTTAGTACAGATTTACCAAACAAGAAGATAAGCTGTAAGATGATGAAAGGCTTGTTATACACGAATGAGGTCTAGAACTTCTCCTGACGTCAATACAGAGTCAACCTCAGTAATCTTCACGACTGAAGCATCACAAATGTTTTCTCCTTCCCCATCCATTGAAAAGACAAAATCTTCCCTAGCAGCTTCAAGCTTCTTATCATAGCAGGGCATCACAGTCACATGATAGACTTTGTCAGGCCTATTAAAAGTGTTCATGAATAGTCAATTTACTGATCAAGCAGAAAATTTGTTCCATAGTAGGTATATACCAAAATTGAATATAATGGCAGGATACCCTAACTAAGGCTCTGAAAGAACTCATAAAGCAATATGAATGAGGAGGCAAAACACTAGTCTGAAAGAGACAAAAGGCATGCATGCAATCCAAGCCTAACCTTCCACAACATTATACCAAAAACTAAAAAACTAAATGCAATTTTTTTGTGTAATATGTACTACATTGCTAATTCAGTGCACTGAAATATACATGGACTTATTTACTCTACCTAACAACAAGTTTCATAATATAGATACAAAAGTTGCTTTAATATAAACCCCTCCAGGACAATGAATACGAGTCTTCCGATATAAGCAATAGCATGTCAAAATATGTAAATGAATCTAGCTTATGATCCATGACTAGATCGCCAACTGATTCTTGATCTGATCTACAGACCATGCCTGGTTAAGCTCGTAAAGGAGCACAAAATCAATAATCAATCCAACTTTTGAAACCAAACAAACACTTATTGTAGGTTGGCTTGTGGTTCAAGGTTAAAAGAGTAAATCTCAACCCGATATTTTGAAATGTAAGCAGCTTATAATAACAGCTAAGTTCAAGTTAACATGATCTTTTATCTAACATGAAGAAGGATATATAACCTGAACAGACACCTAAATGTGATAAGATCATTTTAAATTCCACACAGCACATGCAAAATATACCAAAATAGTTGGCTAATACAAAAGAAGAAGAAGAACCACGATAACAAGATAATGTGAAAAAATCCAACACCAAGGAATATATGCCTTTCATACTATCACCAGTTTATCAAGATAACTCATGTGCAATGTTCATGTTTCATTATCAGAACCACGATTACATAGCTTGGGGCTTGATCTTCTGGTTTGACTAAAGCTAAGTTGGCAAAGTAGCATAGACGTATGTCATAATAAATTGTCCCAAGAGTCAGTTAAGGAGGTCTTGAATGAGTCTAAGATCAGAAATTAGTAGATATTGCATGTTTTTGAACACAAAAAATAATGTAGATGATGGTCCATAAGGAATTTTCGATGTATGAGGCAGGAAAATATGAAACTTTTTATATTTACATTGCAAGAAGGAAGTTTCACAGCTCTCCTCAGAGTTCAAGTAGACAGATGACAGAACTTACGGAAGACCAATCTTCTGTGATAAATGATGCTTTATAGCAGCACCCATCACCTGCTGTGGACTTTTCACGGAAGAAATATGTGGAAGGATATATGAACCAAGTGTCTTTTCAGCATAGCATATCCAGCCTGAATTAGCAAAGCTTCAGATATAAAATGTTTCTTAAAGCAAAAAATAAAGTACCCTAAAGTAAAAACTAACTAAATGCTTGCATTTGTTCAGTCTTTAAAAAAAAATTAAGTTTACATTACTGTAGATCAAGCAAAGCATGTTCTCAGCAGCAATTACAAGAATATTGTTTGTATAAAATTGGAAGAGAATAAAACAGAGATGATATCAGAGTTAGCAATTCAATCAAAAGAAGAAAGAGAACCAGCAGAACATGGTCACCTCCCCATTAATAATCAGGTAAATTGATATGAAATTTTAAACACTAAGAAAGCTTGAACATGACACATTTCTAGTGATTGAACCCATCGTAATCAATCACAACACAAACAGAAGCAAAAGCATCATAGGGAGCATATGGTTGATCTATTTCATTATTATTTGTGTTCTCTGTTTCATATGGTTGATCTATTTCATTATTATATGTGTTCTCTGTTTCATATGCCTTGTTTTGATTGTCCCATTCGTAACTGTTTTTTTTCTATACCCTCTTTTCTTTCTCTTTCCGAAATCCTCCTTTTTTTTTCATTTTACTTAAAGTTTTCAACTTAAAGCAACATTTATATTTGATGAGTAATATCTTTTCAAAAGACAGAAACTGGAAATGGTTTTCCTAAACACAGTCACAGCATTTTAGTTTCTTGTCCTATGGTTAATTAAGACTTCTGCAGTTTTAAGAAATCTTATAGAAGCCTTCATTCTCTGATACTGCATTTACGCATTCACAAAGTGAGTAGATCATTTTGAATGTTAAGAGAGATCTACAAATCAAGTTCAACATATATCCTCATCCTCACACTCACAGTTTTGCAAGTTGCGCATATAATATAAGATTTTAGATACACAAAGGAGGATAGATTTGTCAGCAACTTCAAAATTATGATTAATTAATACCATGATTAAAAACAGTCAGTCATAGGGTATTATGGTACCATGCACTAGAATTGTGTAAGGACTCGAATTTGATAAGGTACTTGACATTTGATCAATGTAAAACTCATACACCAAGAAGTTGCAAATATGACTTGTGCTGACAATAGGTGTCATTTGGTTTTAAATGCAACATCTTGATCTGATTAGATAATGGCTTTACTCATATTGTGTAACTGAAATAGCATTCCTTTACAACTCTCCCGTCCACCACTCTATCAACAAGGTGCTATTTCACTATGACAGAGCAACAGAGAATAGAAGTATAGACCCACAAGCATGCCATTAGGTAATGCCACCGCAAAAATATCCCACCATATGTGAGTCATAGTAGCGTGGAATTTCTAGAAAAAAAAAAAGTAGAAATGGGGTTTTTTATGAAAAAAATTCCCATATTATATTTATACAAACAGCAACATTGTCAAAACTAGGGTCAAAACAAAATTCGAAAAAAAATTTATCAAGCAATGAATATTCATGTGGCTTTGAACATATTAAAACACACAATACCTGGACATGCGGATGAAACCATTGGAAGCACTTGTCCATTAACTTTGCCAATATTCAATTGATATTCTCTGTACCGTGAAATAAACTCATTACACACTTCAATGAGAGATAAATCCCTGCTGCAACTGGTGTCGTACACTGCCTTCACTCCAATTGACTTGAACATAGCAGTGAGTTTACCGAAAACCTAAAAGTTAAAAATATTTTGTTGCTTAAACTTGTAAGGAAAAAAATAACACTCTGCTACTTAGAAAGATGCTTTACCATCAGTTAAGTCTGGTATGCTAGGGAAAACATTTAGTTTTCAGAAAGGAACAATTCTTTAAAACATCAATTACAGATGACAAACTTTATGTCCAATTATTCCTTATTTTATACCAATATCCTTGGGTATCAATGTTATATGGAGCTGAACAACAGAAACTATGTTCAACCTTCTTGTCAACTAAATGAAAAAAAATTTCCATGAAAATTTCTCCCTAAGGAGATGCTCTTTCTCCATGTTAACACTTGAAAAAAAATAAAAATAAAAATAAAAAACTTAATAATGAGATTCGTACTTAAAACATACAGAAACTTGTCACCTAAATCCTACTCAGATTTTTAATGGCACAACCACAGGATAAGTGGAGAGAATTTTGCAAAAATGGTTAAGCAACAAAAAAGGAGCATGTAAAGAAAATCATCATAGTTTTCCAGTAAAGAGCATTTGGGTGATTGTAGCTCACTATCTAGATTTTCAAGTCCAGTAATTGAAACAAAATTCTGCAACTAAAAAGGAGCATGTAAAGAAAATCATCACAGTTTTTCATTAAGGGGGCATTTGGGTGATTGTAACTCATTATCTAGATTTCAAGTCCAGTTATTGAAACAAAAATTCAGCAATTAAAAAGGAGCATGTAAAGAAAATCATCATAGTTTTCATTAAGGGGGCATTTGGGTGATTGTAACTCATTATCTAGATTTTCAAGTTCAGTAATTGAAACAAAAATTCAGCATTTGTTTAGAAGTATTTCACTGCAGCATGGCATTTGGAAATACCAAATACTTTCAAAATAATGATTGAATTCCTGAGCTTGACTTGAAATATCAATTTGGTTTTATATCATCAATTATGTTTGAAATTGCATTTGACTCTCCTTTCTTGCTTTATAATCTCATATCTTCCATGTTACACCTTATATTCCATATCTTACGGTTCTTTTCCAAATAAACAAGAAATCTCTGAATCTAGATTTGCAAATTTTCCCAACCAAACACAAAATTATCTAAGTAGAAATTTTCAAATCCATGTAACTCCAATTACATGTGAATTAAGATCCAAGTTATTTTCAATTAACTTCAAACAAACATCTGCTGAAAGGAAGCATTTTAATCTATCCATAAGAATTTAAACATTTAATTTTCTAGATAGCCTAGACAACAGCTTGACTGAAGTAAGACATAAGCCAATAGTTAAGGAAATATCAAACAAAGTGTCAGCCACATTATTTACTACCTGAGCTGGAGAAAGGTCAAAATGAGAAGCCAATGATGCCCTTGACTGGGGAGAAAGAGAAACAATAACAGTCTTGTCTGAGTTGAGTTGTGACAAAAACTCATCCAAACTTTGCCTCTCCAGCATAACCGTTTCAGCTGAAGTTATGCAACCACTGCAAACATATAAAAACAGTAAGCCTAGTCCACTAGAAATAAAAAGTGTGCATCACCACACAATAATATCAAATTAAATGTACACAGTTGAAAGATACAATAAAAGCGTACATATATGAACAAACTAATAAGATGGAAATTTAGCATGCATTCAATATCACCTGAAGTAAACAATATATACTAAAATACATTTTTCACATATATTTCAGAATGCACTGAGCCCTGTTATACATTTGTCTCTCAAAATCAAAAACCCACTTCAAATATAAGTTCTACCTGCAAGCTAAGCAATCTTTCAGCGAGATTTTCACTGCCTCCGCAGGTGATGATGTATTGTTAAAACCACCACTGAACTTCCCTTGATTCCGCTGAAGTACAATTTTGAGATGAAATGTCAGGAACCACAAGGGATATACAAAATACTTATGCAAGAATTTCTTGTAATATTTGCTAACAAAATAAAAGCCATTCAAACAACCAAATAATACAAGAAAACAAAAGTTGACTTCATTTAGATTGCCATGATACTTACAATAAACTTGAGCCACAATCAAATGATCTCATCATCCATTTGCTAATAAAAGTCTAAATACATTTTAAATAGTTTGGACGCATTATTCAGTCAAAACTGTCCACCGTTCCCAAACTTTTAGCATCCTTAACACAATAACTAATAGATCAAACTGATTTATCTAATATTCTAAAGAGGGTAAGGGCTATGATAGCAGACTTGTCCTTAGTTACAATCAAATAGCTCCATGCCTTCCCTAGTCTTCCAAAAACTTAAATCATTCAGAAAACAGGAATCTTCTACCAATTGAAACAAAAATAACCTAAAAGATGGTTCCTTTCCTACTCCAATACCTAACTGTCCAACAAAACAGAAAGGCACAAAGCTTGCAACTTTATTGATTTAAAGTTATAATCACACTTGATACCAACCAATAAGATAAAAATAAATAAATAAAGCAAGAAGAAAAAACCTAATCCGATACCTCAGGCTTCTCAATATTTGGTTTGCGCCCCGTGATTATGCACTCCTGCGTCGGGGCAATGAAGTCATTGAGATCGGTCAGCCGCAGCGTCGGCGAGAACTTCGCTGACATTTTGGCCTTTCCTTTTTTCCGGTCAAACCCTATCAAATCCTCTGAAACAAATACAATAAGATAAAAAAAGACCAAGAAATCACACAATAGAAACAAGAATTGCAGAAATCTACCCAGAACCCAATGTCTCGATTGACGATTGATAGCTCTCGCGATAAGATGAGATGGAATTAGGGTTCTTCGAGATGAGATTAGAAGGAAAAAAGAAAGAAAAGGCCGTTGGGAGGGACCAACGGAAGTCGGTTTAGGTCAGGGAATTTGACGGCGCGTTGAGTTCCCGTTTTCTTGGATATTTTTTTACATATACCCCCTTTATAAACTCTGTAATTAATTAAAAGGAAGAGCTGATATATCATGTAATATTTTAAGTTGATATTTATGTACATAATAATGTACTTATCAAAGGGTATTAATGCAAAAAAAAAAAATTCTTAATTTGAGGTAGTAACCGTAGTATATGTTCTCCCTGTCAGCAAAATGAAAAAAATGAGAGGGAAAAAAACGAATGGGTAACAGTGATATCGAATAGTAGCAAAAAATTATACTGCATTGAAAATTAATGGGTGATTGATTGTGTCATTGGTTTAATTTTTTTTTTTTCATGGAAGGTGAAACTATTTATAATACTTTGTATATAGTTTGATACTATTTATATCATTGTTTTTTAAAGATATAATATTCGATTTAGTCCCTCTAATATAGTCAATATGTCCATCTCTCTAATATCATTTGTCTTTAGAAGATTCTCTATTTTAATATTTAAAAAATATAAATCCCTCTTTTTAATATAATTTGTTAAGTCCTTACGAAAATATTAAAATAGAGAAATTGTCTAAAAACAAATCATATTAGAGGGATCAAAATGATAAACTGACTATATTAGATAAACTAGATATGGTATTCTGAAGTTTTGAAATGGTGTGCAGCATTATGTTAGTTCACAGTTGATTTTACTGATAATTAAAGTGGGTGATTTGCAGCCATAGGATTTGAATCCAACGGCCCAAAAACTCGCCCTCTTATTATATACTATATTTATACATGCACATGAAATTATGAGGCTTTCAAGGGGTATGTACGCAAAAGAGTCGTATCACCGATTCATCAAGATTCGAACTCGAACTTGATCGAACGGACGAGATCAGTCATCGGAATAGAACACGTGGACGGGTAGGCGATACCATGCTACGCGTTTCCTTCCCGAGTTCCATGCGTGAGCTTCGCACGAAACCCTAGAAATTGGTTCCCCTAATCCAAACCCAGACACGGATGCCCTCGTCTCGGATATTCAGCATTCCTCCGAATTCTCTGCGGAATTGGTCATTGCTTATTCCTTGGTGGTCAAATTAGGGCTGCGGGAACCAATTCGTGTTTTTCTCCCCAATTCTCTAGGGATTGGACATATATAAGGTATGGAATCGATATGGGATTGACAATTTAGGGCTCTGAGTTTAATTTTGGTGTGGATTGTGATAAGGATCGGAGAATAATCGAAAGCGTTGATCTTGGGGAAGAGGGCTTGATTTGGGGGTGCAATGCCGCCGATCTTATCGTCTTCGAGGGCCTTAGCGAGGTTGTTAACGCGAAGAGGTCGTGCTTTGGGTGGCAGCAATGGATTGGGATTGATGGAGAATTGTCTGGCAAATGAGGGGAGGGTGGAGCGGTTTTCTCAAACTCGATGTATCAGTAGTCTTGCTCGTGTAGGGAATTCGAACATTGGTGGATTGGTTGATGAGCGGAGGGAGCAGGATCTATCTTTCGGGAGTTTTCAGAGTAATGCGCAAACAAGATGGTTTCTTGGTTGTGGAGATGGAGAGGAAGGAGAGGTTCTTTCCAAGGTGCATGAGGAGAAACGTGTGATAGGGTATGTTCATTTGTTTGGGCATGTGTTTTCCCCCACCGATTATTAGTGCAATTTGTGCATTTCCACAATTTCATGTTTCTCATGAACTATAATTTTACAGCATGGTAAGCAATTGATATTTTGCTTTTTGTGGTCACATGGGTTGTTTTTCCCCCTCCTTGAAATACCTTCATCATGTTCCACACGTATTTTGATGTTTAACTGTTGAGTGTTGTTAGTTTATTATCAAATTCTGTAGATTTTTTCTATTGTTCTACTGTATATACATGCTTTGCTTGTTTTTGTTTGTGCATTGTATAGTAAATTTTTAAAACCGATGCCTTTGTGGTCTTTAGTTTGCGACAAATATAGATTGTTGCTAAGTTTAATTTTTGTTTAATTAATTTTACATGCAATACCCTCATCATATTTGATAATTATTTCAATGTCTAACTGTTGACTGTTCTTAGTTCATTATAAATATTGTGTCGAACTTATACAATCTGTTCTTTGGATTGGATTAATATTGCTATATTCAGGTACTCCCCAGAGCAAATATTTGCAGTGGTTGCAGCAGTTGATTTATATGAAGACTTTCTTCCATGGTGTCAAAGATCCAGGGTTATTAGGCGTAACAGTGATGGATCATTTGATGCCGAGTTGGAGATTGGTTTCAAGTTCTTGGTTGAAAGCTATGTTTCTCATGTTGAATTAACGAAACCCAAATACATAAAGGTTATCATCCTTTCCATCACCTATGTTTTTTTATTAACTTCATGACAAAATGGCCTATTTTCCTTGCTTTAATTTTAGTTTACTTGATTCTATACCAATTTTCAGCGGGATCTGTTATTGGTTATATTGAATTTCACGAGGATCTGTTTAGACAGTTGGTTACACTTTGTGAAAATGGTACACTGGTGAATAGTTAATAAACTTTGTCATCCTTCTTTACTATGTTCATTAATGTTCATCATAAATTTTTACCTTGAAAAAGAGCTAATCACAGTGGAAACAACCATCTTAAAGTATTAAATGAAGAATAAAGGCAATTGGTGAAAAACTCTTCTGAATAGCGTTGGGAGGAAACAATAAATAGTATGCTAAATCCAACTTGATTATAAGGTTTGACTACTGCAAACAAACATTTATATTTAACTTTTGGTTTGATAGAAATAAAACTAAGTGGATTAGATACTTCTTGCACCCTCAAACTATTTTTCTAAGTTCACTTATTTGAATCACATTGTTTGATGCTGATTTGTTTAAGCTAGTGAACTTATATAAATGGAACACAAAGGAGGTTTTTAATTTTAAGAAACAAACAGGTTATATTGGTAAGGAGGTAAATTTAATGACAATCAAGCAGAAATCTACCATTATAGAAATCAAATGTTCTGTGATTAAGAATTTTAGTTGAATTGTACAAGTACATATTGCTGTAGCAACACTTTCAATTGTTCATGACATAGTAAGAGATGGTTTTCTCAATTTGGCTTGTCTTAGACAAATCTTTCTTGTTCAATCCTTTTGTAGAAGATGAGGTGCTTTGTGAACTAGACTAATCTGCCAACAATTTAGTAGTGCTACCAAGTATTGTTATCTGGTGTTTATATATATATATATATATATATATATCTGAGTGGCAACCGTTATGTATGATGACAAAAATGATCTGATTTATTGGCTGGCGAGGGTGTTCACTTGGGTTCTTTTTTTCTTTTTTGGCTGGTGTTGTTTTATTTCCTTCATGTATGGTCGGGATTGGTAGCGGTGAGGTTAGTCCCTCTGCACAATTAAGATTAGGTGTTTTGTGTACTTGAAAAATCTAAGATCATTTCTTTGCCTGTGGATTGGGAATGTGATGCTAATGGATTAATATGTGGAGTTTTTTGATAGTTAAGTAGCTGTGGCTATCCCTAATGGTAGAAAATTGATGTTGGGTTATCAGCTGGCTGGCTTATATGAACCTGGTTTCATTATTAGGTTTTGACTTTGCTGGTTAATTCTTATTATTATTATTATTTTTTGGATGGCTGGGATTGGTAGCATTGTTGTTAGGATGTGTAAGAGTGATTTTTGTAAGGAAACCTTGTCTAGAGCTTAGATGTGAGGCATTAAGAAGAAAACATAAGTGTTGAGATAGAGAGAGAATGTGGGCTCTGAGGCATAAAGAAATAGTCTGGAAAGCTAGAAGGTGAAGTGGGGCACTGTGAGAGGATACATGGATGTTGAGTTGGAGAGATAGAGAGTAGCTGATGAAGTAGAAAATGTAGGTTTATAGTGTAGGAAACATGAAATTTTAACTAAAAATGTTTTCTTAGTGACTTAGAGAAACATCTTTTTCAAATGTTTTTTTCCTTGGCAGCATGAGAAAATCAAATTTGTGTAAAACCCAAAACAAAACTGGTCTTATTTTCCCTCGATTTCCAGTCCTGTTTTCTTATGATTCTTTTACTTTTTTCCTGATTGAAGTTGGAACTGAATGTTAAATCTGGGAAATTATACATATTTATCAAATTAAACATATTTATCAAAACTTTGAATTTACCTTTATTAAAGCTATTATTCTTTTCTTGCTATCAATGATCTAGACAACTGACCAATTTTTTGACAGATTTTTGGGGGCAGAGAAAACTGATCCTGAACTTTTATTTCCCTGACCGGAATAGATTTTTTTTTTTCCTGCGTTGTAAACAACAGCACATATAATGTCTTAGGATTAAAGGAGAATGACAATCAAGATTTCAATAAACACTCTTGATGTAACCACTTATTTTGTTATAATTATATCTCTGCACTTGTTCTCTTCTGAAAGTGAGACCGCTTGTTTAGTTTATTTTGTCACCTCTC
Source organism: Dioscorea cayenensis subsp. rotundata (assembly GCF_009730915.1). Lineage (NCBI taxonomy): Eukaryota > Viridiplantae > Streptophyta > Magnoliopsida > Dioscoreales > Dioscoreaceae > Dioscorea > Dioscorea cayenensis. The sequence continues at coordinate 5,587,627 of NC_052485.1, read as the reverse complement.
ATCATTGCTTGTCTTCAAAATGGTCGATCTTTTCATCAGCATCATCATGTGGACACCCAATCATAATGAAAAACACAATGCTGTTCTCAAATTTTAGTCCGTCTTTAGTTCTGTTTTTAGGGTTTAACCCAGTTTCCATCTTTTATGCTGTTCTCAAATTATGCTGTTCTCAAATTATGGGGAGCTAACTATTTCATTATAGTGAGCTAACCACTTTCTGGCCAGATTATTATCTCACTTTTTACCTTTCATTTGTACATTGTACTTATTCTGATGTGCATTGTTGGTGTTTCTTGCAGACAACAGCATCAGAAAGCGGTTTGTTTGATCATTTGATTAATGTTTGGGAATTTAACCCTGGTCCAGTCCCAGGATCTTGCCAAGTCCATTTTTTGGTGGATTTTAAGTTCCAGTCACCTCTATATCGTCAGGTATGGTTAAGTAGAATTCATTTTGCCTTTTCAATTTCATAAATTCTACAGCTATGCCTAGAAATTACATCGCTTATTCAGATTTTTCATATTCCTTTACTTCGAAAGGTCGTTTTACATCATTTTCAAATGTTGTGGCAGGTGGCCTCCATGTTCTTCAAGGAAGTGGTTTCCAGGTTGGTTTTTTCATTCACAGATCGATGCCGGAGAATCTATGGTCCCGGCGTTCAAGTTCTAGAAAATCCTTATGGAGAAGGAAAAATTGTTTCACGAAGCTGCTGAATTTCTGTTAAACAATACAGTTTGAAGAATTATGGGAAAAAAATCTCAGTTTTCCCCCTTCTTACTGAGATGAAGAGGAGGAGCCTTTTCATTTGATCTCATGAAACAGAGACAACCAACACAAGCTTTTGTCATGTGTTGGAACTCTGAAAATTGATTTATTTGGTGTAACTCATTCACTTCTTTTTTGTACCTAATTTTTCAACAGGGATTTTACCAAACAAACAAAGAAACATTCTATATTTCTCTTCTTTGCAAGCATTCTTTTTTACAAGCATTCTTTTATGCTGTTGGATTAATAGCTAACGGTCCAACCCTCCTCAGGCCCGTGCGTGAACAAATCACGTTAAAGACATACATAAGAACGGAGTTAATCTCTTAACACACTTGTATTTTTACTTTACAAAAGCTAAAGTTCGAATTTATCTCTTTAGCATGACTCATGCACTCTTTAGCATGACACGAACACCTCATACAAGACTCAATAAAAAATTGTTGGCAATATTACATAATTTTTGACTTTCAATTTTGCGAATAATTGAATCACATATTTTACAAGTTCAAAAATTAATTTATCTTAAAAAAATTAAGAAAAATAACTAAAAACTCCCTATATATTTTCATGCCAATCATAGTCCCTTAATTTTTTTTTTAATTCATATCTTAGTTTTTATTTTTTGAATTTTTTTCTATACAATTCTATATTTTTAATAATTTAATAAAACTGTCAAAAATATTATGTGACATGGATAATTTTATAATTTTTTAATTTTAATTACATTTAAAAAGCAAAAGTTTTAAAATCAAATATAGTTTAAGAATTTGATAAATTTTATGGGCTCTCTAGACCCTGCCAGATTGAAAGAGTCGGAACGAATTGCTGTCAATTTGCTCAAAAAAATTATTAATGAATAAATACTTTTTTTTAAAAAAAAAAACTCTTATCTCATCCAAAGGCGAATCTCAAAGCACTCCAAATACGGATCAAATGACGCATTAACCAACGGTCGCGATTGGATCTCCGTTAAGCCGTCATACCGCTGAGAAACGGGTCCATCTAAATCGGATGGAACCGAAGCGGATCCGAGAATGGGCGGAGCTAGTCTTCCCATGGCTCCCGCCGGCCGTTCTCGCTGCCGCTGCCACCGCCTGCAAGCTCTTCAACACTATAGCCGCTTCCATCACCACTCGGCGATCCGCCGATGCAACGCGCGGCCTGGAGAGGTACCCCATCCCCTTCTCTAATCCCATCGATTCCCAGCCCTACTCCTACTTCCTCTACTCCCGTTCCGCCATTCTCCGTTCCCCCTCCTCCCAGCCCTGGGGCGGAGCCGCCGGGGAGCCCTTATCGGATCCCTCCTCGTTTTCGGATCTCGCCTCTGTCGCTATAGGATCCGGATCCGGGTGCCAGTGCCGGGTCTGTGATCCTGAGGGTTGCCCGTGTTGGATAACGGATTCGGATTCGGGTGTGGGAATGGGACTACTGAGGGAATGCGGATTCGGGTGCGGATGCGGGTCGGATTGTGGGAATCGGGCGACCCAATTAGGAGTTCGGATTCGGGTGAAGGTGGTTAAAGATCCGAAAAAAAGGGTTGGGGATTGCATGCGGATCAGTTCGTTATGAAAGGGAGCTTCATCTGCGAGTACGCTGGTAACCAAATAAATTTCCTTTATGTATATATATATATATATCTAATAAGTTTTTTTTAATATCGTTCTGAAATTAACAATGAATTGTTATTTGAATAGTGAATAGGCAGACTCAAGTTTTGTAGAAGGCAAAACAATACTGTTTATTCACTATTTATTAGGTCCTCTATGAGAGGATATTGTTTTCTTCCCCTGGAGTTGTATAGAGAGTTGTATAATAGCTCAGTTTGATTTTTGAAAATGCATGTATAGGACTCTGATCGTCTCATGTGACATATGCAGAGAGTTTTATAACAGCTCGGTTTGATTTCTGAAAATGCACGTTTAGGATTCGGATTCTCATCGTATCATGTTACATGTGACCCTTTATGGAACATCGTTTGTTGCCTTTATAAAAAATAAAAAATTTAATGATGATAATTAGAGAACTTCTGATTTCATAAAGTATTATTTATTTATAGGATTATATGATAGATTATTGTTGTTAGATACAAACTAAACATATTATTTGGACCTATTTTAACTTAAGAGCTTAAACTAATGTGATCAGAGACCTATATTTATATATTCAAATTCATATTCTCTAAATTAATGGATAAACTATTGGTTACTTTAATAATTGTGTCAAGTAGTATTGTGGTAATGCACATTATACAAATTTGTTATAATCTTTGTGATTAATGAGATCTAAACATTCATATTAAAATCAATGGTTGTGATTGAACATGCGACTTTAAACAAGACACTTGAATATAATCTTGACCACATATGAAGCTAAAAAGAAAAACAAAAAAACATCATATGTAATATATTATAATATATAATTTTGTTGTAAACGGTTATAATCAAGGTTTAAGTGCAATGTTAGTGACTTTACTAAAAATTTTGGTCAAAAGTGAGTCGGTTCCTTGAACTTAAAAAATGAGGAGAAGCTTTTCGATTTGTTTTGGACTATACTTGAACATTTCTCTTAGCTCCGGGACCAAAATAATCAAATGTGGTTAGTTTTAGCGCCAATGTTGTACTTTAATTCTATAATCAATTATTGTTACTAGTGAAATCGAACTGTTGATTTTTGAGATCAATTGCCATAATCAAGCAACCATAATTAACCAAGATACAAATTGGTAAGTAAATGTATGTGCAAGGAGTACTTGACTACATAGGAAGCTTAAAAAGAAGCAAAATCATTATATATTTCTATACTGAAATCATATAAGCTCATTACAATCAGTTATAATCAATTATTTTTACTAATGTGATACAACTGTTCATTTTGAGATTAGATAGTTATATAATAAACTGTGGAACCTTAACATGGATGACGCATAGAATATCACAACTTTACAGAATTCAGAGGAGTTATTGATGAGATAGGAAGCTGAAATGAAGCAAAAAATCAATAATATGTATCTACGCCACATTACATGAACTTGTTATAATCAATTATTGTTATTAATGTGATCAAGTAATTCATTTTGAGATCAATGCTCATAACTCATCATGGATTCATAAAAGCATAACCAAGATACCGAATTATGATATAGAATATCACTACCTTATAAAATCCAGGGGAGTTATTAACAATATAGAGACCTAGAAAGAAGCAAAAGTGATAATTAGTATCTATACTGCATTTTTTAAACTCGCTGCTGATGTGATCATACCATTCATTTTGGGATTAATGTTTGTAATTGAGCATGAAACCATAATTAAGATATCGACTCATGACTCCCAGAATATCACAACCTTGTTCAATTCATGTGAATAAATGTTTGAGCAAAGAAGCAAAAGAAATCATAATATGTATTCTGCATTATATAAGTTTGTTGTAAATGGTTTTTTCTGATATCTTTTCTAAAGAGATCAAGCCATTCATTGATCAATGAATGTTATTAATGTGATCAAATCATTCATTTTGAGATCAATGTTCATAATTGATTATGGATTCACGAAACCATAACCGAGATACCGATTTATACCATTAAATATTGCAACCTTATAAAATTCAAGAAGAGTTATCAACCATGTAGGAAGATAGAAAGAAGCAAAAATCATAATATGTATCTATACTGCAGTTTATAGGCTTTCTGTAACCAGTTATAATCAATTATTGTTATAATGTTACTAATGTGATACAACCATTCATTTTGAGATTAATATTTATATTCCACACCCTTGTTCAATTCATGTGAATATTTAAATGTGTGAGCAAAGAAGCAAACGAAATAGTAATTTGTATACTGCATTATACACATTTGTTGTTAATGGTTATTTTTTATTATCCTCACTATGAAATCAAACCATTCATCGATCAATGATAGCACAGAATATATCACAACCTTATAAAACTAAGTTGAATAAAATGTATGTGCAGGGGAATACTTAACAACAGAGGAAGCAAGAAAGAGGCAAAAATCATATGATGAATTGGCAACATCGAAGATGAAGTTTTCGCCTGCTCTTATTGTTGTAAGAGAACACCTTCCATCAGGCAAAGCATGCTTAAGAGTGAACATCGATGCAACCAAAGTCGGCAATGTGGCTCGTTTCATCAACCATTCTTGTGATGGAGGCAACTTGATTTCTGCTCTTGTGAGGAACTCTGGTTCAATGCTTCCAAGGCTCTGTTTTTTTGCTGCCATTGATTTGATGCAAGATCAAGAGCTTACTTTCAGTTATGGTGATGTTACTAGAGTTAAAGTTGATGCTTTTCCATGTTTTTGTGGAACTGATGCTTGTTTTGGTGTTCTTCCTTCAGAAGAGACTTAGATCAACTCTTTTTATTTTATTTTTATTTTTATTTTTTTTAAAAAAATTATTTAATTTTGTATTGCATGTTATCACAGGTTGATTTTATGAAGTATTCCTTTATTCCTTTATTTTTTTTTCATTAAGGATGAATTTTGGCCATTTTGGGTTTTCTGTAGTTTGAGTGTTGTACAAGGAGAAGTATTTTTAAAAATTAAAAATTTTAAAAAAATAAATAAATGAAAATATAATTCTATCTTTTGTAGAATTCTTAGGATTTCACCTTATATTTGTGGGTCAACGTCCCCCAAAAAAAAATAAATATAAAAATAAAAAAAAATCTTTTCTTTTCTTGCAAGCCTGTGTAAAAATGAAAATATAATTATCATTAATTTGCTTATGTATAATTATACAAATTATTTTTACTTATATATATGTAACTTCTGACTAAAAATTAATTTAAATTTTTTTTGAAAAATTTAAGGTATTATTTAGTCTATTCTCTTCATTCATTTAGAAAAACAAAAGTCAATTTATCTTTTCATAAAAAAATTTTAATTTGGTTTTTCTATGAGCCAATTTTATCAGAAATAAATAATATTTTGAGATCAATATCATAAAATATGACACATGGTAATAGATTAAAAAAAAAATACATAACCTTCCTCACTGTTGGAAAAATAACTTAATCATAATCTAATTATATTTTTATATTCTTCAAGTGGTGGTCTACATATAATTAATAATTAAAAATAAAAAAATAAAAACCAATGGTTGGCCTTCATTTGGTCATCTCCACTCCACTTTTAAAAGATTTGTCAATCCATTTCTCCACTTAAAAATCTTGTCCCATACTTTCTTATAAATTTCTAAATTTCAAAATCAATCATCATTATCATAAATAATTTTCTATGTAAACCTTAATAATATTTGTGAGGATAATAATTTTTCCTAATTAAAATATTAATGCTAGCCATCACCATCTACTATTGTATATTATTAAAAACTTGACATCTGAATTTATTACATTTTTATTAATAAAACACTTGACATCTATTTAATCTGTAAATTTAATAATTTTCTTCTTATTATAAAAGTAATTGGTGAATATTTTTTTTCTTGGTTTATAACAATACATTTCAAATGTAGAATAGTAAACAATTATTTAAATTAATTAAGATAGGGACCATATATTGAGTCAGATATGGATTTATATCAAATAAGAACATTAAGTATGAATTACTGTTTTATTTTTTTTAAAAGGAAATTATTGATTTATCTTAAAATGATAGTTTTCTACTTTTATTTTTATTTATTATTATTATTTTAACCATGTAGTTTTCTACTATTACACACAATAATTTATTTATTAATTAAGAACATATTTATACAAACCCGGGAAGAAAACATAAAAATATTAAATGTAATATTTATTACTCCTTCTGTTCTTTTTTATTTGTCATAAACCCATATTTTTTTTTACTGTTATTTTCTATTATCAAAAAACATTTATTATTTTTTTCCAAAACTACCCTAATATTTTATTCAATTCTTTTTTTAAAATTACATATGAGAGAGAAATGTGAATATATAAATTAGGGGCAATTTTGAAAAGATAACAAATTTTTTATAAAAATTTATGAAATAACTAAATTTATTGATATGTGAGATTCGATTATTCACGACGAAATAAAAAGGAACGAAAGAGAGTATTATTTTTGTATGAAAGTAACAGGCACTAGATAATCAAAAATTGATTACTAGTCTATGCTCTCATATGAATAAAAAATCTGCACTCACAATTAAGTAGATGTTATCATTACTGTGCTTTCAAGAAAACTCGAATTCTAGACTTTTAATATGGCTGAGCTATGAGTATTTTTTTGGTCATTTATTATTTTTAAAAATTTTATTTTTAAAAAAAAAAAAAAAGAAAAAAATGGGGAATCTTATACCCTAATTTCAGCATCATAAAAAGCACCCCAAAATAAATAAATAAATAAATAAAAGGGTAGGAAAAAGGCAACCTACATCTCTTCAGTGCCCACTTGGTTCATTTCCATTGATGAGATTCTCAGACCCTTTTCTCTCTCTCTTTCTCTCATAAATTCGAGAAAAAATGGAATAAAAATTGGATATTTAGATCGAGAAGCTGAGAAATTCGAAGAAAGATCCAATCTTTGGGTGTAGAAGTTGAGGAATTCGAGGAAAGATCGGATCTTTGGAGGGATGTCGACGCCATCGAGGAAGCGGCTGATGAGGGATTTCAAGAGGCTGCATCAGGATCCGCCGGCAGGGATCAGTGGCGCGCCGCATGATAATAACATCATGCTCTGGAACGCCGTCATCTTTGGGTATAAATCTTTGATCAATTTTTGTTGATTTGGTTTTCATTTTGTTGTTCTATTTTTTTAGTTTCATGAGGTTTTATTGTGGTGTTTTTGATTTTGATCTGCAGGCCTGATGATACACCATGGGATGGAGGTTTGTTGATGACTTGATTCTCTCACCTGTTTATGAACCCTAGTTTCTTGTTTTCTTTGGAGTCTTTTGGAGATTGATTGTTATTGTTGAAGATCTGAATTAGGTCATCAAATTTTATGGAAATCTTAGGGTTTGAGGGATGTGGTCTGTTAGTATTGGTGAATTAGTGATGCATATAATTTGTTTTTGTTGTGTGAATCATGATTGGAAGATCTTGAGGTACTACACTTGAGATTATTTAGTTTTATTGAGTATTGATTTTGGTTTTAGGATGATTAGCATTTTGTTCAAGTTTCAAAAGGGGAAATTTTGTGGAGTAGAGCTTGTGTATGTAAGAACTTGTTAGCATTGTTATTAATCGTGGTGTTTATATTTCTGTTATGATGTCTTATTGCCTGACGGCCCTGACATGTGTGTGAATTTCTTCTCTCATTAACCTGCCCTGAAATTTGAAGAGCTTTCAAGCATTGCATTCTTGGTTTTTCGCTAAAAATGTTTTAGTTGAGAACTTGGGTTGTGTGGTTCTAAGCTGAGATCTTCTTGTTCAGAGATTTAAAAAACTAAAAAATTATAGCTAATGTTCCTGATTATTTACTATTGATCTTTCCGGATGTCCTATGGCAGTCTCCTTACCATATCGCCATTAGAAGAACCTTGGCCAACTCTGGAAGACATTTAATGTGCTTGTTATCCTGAAAAGTGCATCTCGTTCTTGCTTACTGGACTCTCATGAATTAGGAAGATTTTTATGCAATTCTTTTTCCTTTTCTGGTTTCAATGGAATGTATCAAATGATGATATGCTTTTGGTTGTGGATCTGCAGTGTATGTAATGGCATGAACTTGTTGGATAGTGGTGCTACGAGCCTGATGACATCGAGCGCTCTAAGAACACTTAAGATGCATTGTGAATTACCTCTGTTAGGAATGCTTTTTATTTTCCATTTTTTGAAATTTTATGTTGTGTCTGGAACCAGTTATTGATCCAGTATCATGCATTTTTAGCTTTCTTTTATGCGGAAAGATAGATTTTCCAAACTTTGAGCCTGGATTATTATCTTCAGTAATGCTTCTGTCAAATTTCATCTTCCATGCTGTTCTGTTACTAAATCAGAAATGGATTTGCAAATTTTAATTGGAAAGCTAATGCGATTAGATTAGGTTTGCTTTCTCTTTCTGTATACACACACATCTTAGTATATACTTGCTTGTCTTCCCTTTGGTTATTATCTAGGTACGTTTAAGCTGATATTGCAGTTCACAGAGGATTATCCCAATAAGCCACCAACTGTGCGGTTTGTATCACGGATGTTTCATCCTAATAGTAAGTCACCACCATTTTGTTTGCTAATTATAGCGTGCATGTTTTTTAGAACTTCCTATTATTATCATTTACTGACGACTCTCAAATATTAATAAATCACTTCAGACATCTAGATCAAACTTGTCAAATATGTGAATATTGTAATGGCTTATCTCAAAATATCCATTGCTCGGCACAGTATATGCAGACGGAAGCATTTGCCTCGATATATTACAGAATCAATGGAGCCCCATTTATGATGTTGCTGCGATACTAACTTCAATCCAGGTATTTATCTTTCCTTTTTTATTAAAGTCTGAATCATGAATTTTGATCGGAATATATTATTAAAATGTGCATTCATCTTTCCTAGTCACTTCTCTGCGACCCAAATCCAAACTCTCCTGCAAATTCAGAGGCGGCTCGAATGTTTAGCGAGAATAAACGGGAATACAACCGCAGAGTCCGTGACATAGTTGAGCAAAGCTGGACAGCTGACTAAAAATAGCAGCTATCGATTCTGCAGTTGGCCGGACCATACCATTATTACTATCGAGCTTTATTCTTATTCAGACCGACATAATCTGAATGAATTAGCAGCTCAAAACTACCTGGAATGATATCCATAAAAAAAAATGGCTTTCTTGCTTTCTATCTTATGAATTAATAATCAAGTTAAATGTATTGTTGTAATATTTTGCAAAACTAAAGACCAATGGCTATGTATGGAAGATATTCATATCATATTATGAATGAAAAATGTAGTAACTGTGATTGTTGTTGGTCTTCATTTGTCTCTTCTTTTTTCATATTTTCTGAAATGACAACAATGGCATGTAAACAGATGAGTCTAACTTATCATCGAAGCTCAATTCAATATCGTCGTATTTATAAATAATTCAATCTTTACATACACAGATATTGCCTCTGAACAGATGAAGAAAATAAGCTCAATTCGTGGTACACACACTGCTATCATCATTCAAGGAATTTATAGATTTGGAGGAAAAAGGACATGCATAAATTCTAATGACATATGTACTTTCGATACTTACATAACGATGAAATTGTTCTTTATCAGGCTAGTGATCTCCGAGGTTGATACGATGGGAATGGTGACCCCTCGCTGCTCGAAGAATCTTTCCTCCAGGCATCTTGGACCTGAGCAGCGAACTGCAAATTCCACAGCACATCCTCGACGGAAGGTCTCTCTGTTGGCTCCCTCGACAAGCATCGGACGCATATTTCCATGACAGTCTTCAATGATTCATCGCAGCAAGCTCTACGGACTACAGGATCCACATTGCTCTTCCTTTTGGACTCTCCATCGGTCGAAATGCTTGCTTGTAGCTAAAATACAAAAATGTGTACTTATTGTAAAACTGTCTTCTTTTGAAAAATAGTCTACATTGCGTCGAAATGTCTCCATACCTCATCTTTTATGATGTTAGTCTCATGTTGAGATTTCATTGGTCTTCCAGATATAAGTTCTAGCAAGATGACACCAAAATCATATACATCTTTTTTGTCCATATGTTTTGTTCTACAGGAAACAACAGCAATTCAATTCAATTTATGAATAAAAGAATGACAGAAGTTCCTTAAATCTGGTGTGATTGCATGCATACCTTCCATCCTTCGGTCCATTTGAAGAACCTACCGATCCCGCCTGCAAAGTCACAAAACCGATTGTTAGCTAAAGACAATCAAATTAAGTACAGCTCAATGTAAACAGGGTTGACAACAGGTATCTATACTTTAACATCTGTTCGCACACTCTCCGATAATACTGGCAGGTTATAACTGCTGATTTTTCGCAACAAGATTCTGATCTAGAAAGTATGTTTGTTATCTTTAAATTGTTCCCAAACAAGCCAGGTATAATGCCTGCATGCAGAAACTGAATGCCCCTTGCGACACCGATGGCGGACGATATTCTCTGAGACCATGTAAGCATTTGTCCTCCAACTCCTTCTATGGATTAAACATCAAGACAGATGAAAATAAACGTCAATATACCACACAACACCGAAAAGAAAGAATTTCATATAGCATTCAGCTACCTGAAATGCCGGTTCTTAATGTACCATTTGGCATGTATTCAAAAATGAGAAATAGTCTGCTGACTGTGGAATCATCAAGGTAATACTCAAAGCAGTGTCCAAGAGCACTGACTAAATGTCGATGGCGCAACTTTGAGATAAGTTCAATATGTCGATTAAAGTTCTGGTAGTTCTGACCCTTCTTCAGTTTCAAGCATCTAATTGCCACCATAGAACCGTCATTTAGCCTGCCTTTGTACATCTGACATTATAAAAATGGATTAGCATCTTTTCACATTATATGTATCAGGACATACAACTCATAAAGTTAGTTTAATAATCAAATGTTCATTGTTCGTATGTTTATAACTTTATAATATAGAACTGAGATCAGACTGCTGAATGAACAATGAATTTTATTCAGTATGTTAAAGTTTTACAGTATTACATATTAAACTCCTGTGATTTTAATCAAACAACACTGTCAACATTTTTCTTTATGAAAATATATAACATAATGCGATGAATACTTTCTTCAGATAAGTTAATATGCATAAAATTGTAGGATACCTGCCCATAAGAACCCTCTCCCATAAAAGCTGATGTTTCGAAGTTGTTTGTAGCCGCCTCAAGCTCCTCCAAGGAAAATGACCGATATGATGGAAGGCCAAGTGTTCCAAGCTTCATTGTTTGTGAGATGTACCCTTAGATGTGAAAATAAGCATGGGGTCAGAATTCTTTCGATATCATCACAGAATCATAGACTCAACTTGGAAAAAGATTCCAGTACCGTTTTGATGCTGTAATAATTCATGCTTATCCATTTATAATAAGTAGATATGGTGATATAATAAGTAGAGAAGATTTTAAAATCTAATAAATGAAAATTGAATAGAAGAAAAGTGGAAATATTAAAGTTGGCTTTTATGGTCCTTGTTCTTTGATCATGTCCAGTCTAGTGTGAAGGCAATCGGGGTTAAGAAATTTATGAAATCTAAACAATAGAACAACTGAAAACTAAATGAAAGGAAAACACTTTGATAAACTGCAACATAAAAGATAAATCGTAAAAAGGTTTGAAATACCAAATAATTCTTGCATAATTATATGAACTACAAAAGTGACATAACATGATAAAAAGTAACAATAAGAAGAAGAAGAAAAATAGAAACAGAGTGTTACTTGCATCTGTCAGCAATTTTGATGGAAAATTATGTGAAGCATGCTCAATCAGTCTTCTTGGAGGTTGTTCGCTTGCTCTGCTTGAATTTAATCTTTTAATAGCAGCCAAAATCAGAATTCCAACTAGGAGAGAACCAACAATAACTCCACCAATCACACATACCAACCGAATTGCCTTAAGTACAGCTATCTTCTTCTGCATACGAGGCACTATACCCACAGCCAAAGCCTGGGTCTGGCAAAACGAGGATGGATGCTGATTTTGAGATTTAGTTGTCAAGCAATTCTCATAATATATAACAATCTTGTTATTAGAATTTGATACAAGACATGAAGGCATGCTCCCAGTCAAGAGGTTTGCTGAAAGATCGGCAGACTCAAGTGTATCACTACATGACATGTTTTGAAAAAGCATGCCAGTGAATCGGTTTCCGGATATATTTAGGTAGTTGATGTAAGGCAGAGACAATAATGATGGTGGAAAAGGGCCAACAAATCTATTTGATGAAACATCCAACCACTGAAGCAGGTAACAAGAGGTTATTTCAGAAGGAAGGCTGCCAGTAAACTTGTTCTTCCTCAACTTAAGATAAACCAACTCCTTCCCGACATTAGGAAATTGTGAAACAAAGTGGTTCTCACCCAAATCAAGCATTTGAAGGTTTGTAAGCAAGCTGAGATCAGGAACCTTTCCAGAAAAACTATTTGATGAGAGCACAAGCACCCTGAGAGACTCCAATTTACTAATTGAATCAGGTAGAGTTCCACTGAGATTATTGTTCTTTACACTCAGCACTGTCAACAGAGGAAGTGAACCTATCCAATCAGGAAGGTGACCACTAAACATGTTATGATCAAGGATCAGTGTTTGAAGATTCTTCAAATAAGAAACTTCACTAGGGATAACACCAGAAAAGTAATTTGAACTCATATTAACAATCTCCAAAGACGATAGGCGTGAAATCTTTGCTGGAATATGGCCCCATAATCCAAGAGATCTCAGAGAAAGAACTTTCAAGTCTGGAAGTCTAGTAAGAGTAGTGAAAAACGAATGAATGGAAAAGTTCTTAGGAAGAGGTGGAGTGCTCTCATTACCGATAATATGCAATTGTGTAATGCTTTCTTCATAGCAAACCACTGTAAAAAAAGGATTCTGTTCGGCATCACAGATATCTGAGAAGTTATTCCAGCTACTTAGAGCTGATGGGTAGTTCAAAAGGTGCTGGATTCCGAGAAGAGACCATGCTTGTGAGGTTTGCAACTGGCTTGAGCATGGGACTAGGGCAATGCTCAAACACAAGATGAACAACTTCAACATATGACTTTGCATAGCCATAATCAGTACAATGGGAGCAATATAAGCTCAAGAAACCCTGTGAGAATCAAAATATTTAGGGTTCTAACTGAACAACTAGTAAAAAATCACAAATCTGGAAATTCAAGCACTTAGGGTTCTCACTCAGTTCATTAAAATATATAGTGCATAAAAATTGTACCTTTTTCCCCCTTCAATCGGCGCACGATTGTCTTTCAGAAATCAAACAAACCAAATACCCCAAAAACACCCAGAAATTTCCATCAGAGGTTCCACACAGCATCAAATCACCTGAACAAAACTAATCAAACCCAAAAAACTAAATTAAGCACAGAAACACACAGGAAAACAGTACCATTTAGCAAGAGAACAGTTGAAAATAAAAATGAAAACCAACAAATTGGTCCCAAATCAACAGATCAAAGCCCAAAACCCTACGATCATTCTCACTCCCCATTCAATGGGTCAAAGTCATAGAGGAAAACACCAAAAGCAGCAGGGATGCAGGGGCAAAAGGGCCAGCAGCCAGCTAGGGGAACTGAGAAGGCGACAAAGAAGTTATATATATAAGGCGAAGGCTCTTTTTCAGAGGTGCATCAGCGCCATTAAAGCTCGCGAAAGCAAAAGAGAAACCGACCTTCTTTGTTGTTCTTCCTTTATTCCGATACTCTCTCTTCTTCTTCTTCTCTTCTTCTCTTCTTCTCTTCTACAGAGAGAGAGAGAAAAAGGGTTGGTGACCGTTAGCTTTCGCGCCATTTTTGGATTCTTTGGGACCAGAACTAGCACATGGATTTTTTTTTTCCTACTTAAACCAAAAAAAAAAAAAGATATTTATGTTAGATTTTGATAAAAGTGTTATTATGTGTCTATTTAACCTTTTATATTATATATATATATATATATATATATATATATATATATATATGTATATACAGAGGATGCATCCTCTGTCAACGTTCACAGATACGTAATCTGTGAACGTTGATATGGGCCGTTGGATTTCAATCCAACTGATCGCACACTATCCGCTAATAACGAATACTACGATTATTCATAAGACGCGGTAAAAGTGCGATCTGACGCATGTTTTTAATCGAACCATCCAATCAATTTCAAAGACAGAATCGAATCAATCACGTACCATCCAACCCTATAAAAATATCAGACATCATCTCATGACGGACTATCTACGTAACGTCGCAGATGATAGCTACTATATATATATATATATATATATATATGAGAACCCATCTTCTACGGATGTCCCTAAATTTCAATTAATCCGACAGCTATTATCATTATGAACTGTAGAAACCGTGTTATTCAGTGTTATATTTATAGTGCTTATATGAACAAATAACCGTTGGATGATGATCCAACGGCTTAGATTAAAAACGTCCTTAGATTTTAAATTTAGGAACTTACTTAGATGATCTTTTTCTTATATATATATATATATATATATATATATATATATATATATATATATATATATATATATATATAAATGGAGACAAATCAAGTATGAGACGTATATAAATGCAAAGTTTTTATTTCAATATGTATGTACACTCACTTTGCTTGAGTTGAGATTCAAGCACATCTCATCGACGGGAGATGTAGGGTAATCTGGTACTAATAAATTAAAAAATTATTGATAATTATTTTTTTATTTTATTTTAATTATCACATACAAGCTTTACATAAATATTAAGATTGTCATAAAACGTGATCGAATGCTAATAAATTAAGAAATTATTGATAATTATTTTTTTTATTTTAATTTCACATACAAGCTTTACGTAAATATTAAGATTGTCATAAAACTTCTAAAGTTTTAAAAAAAAATATATTCTTCTTTTTATATTAATTAAGTTACTATATAACATTTTGTTTTTCATTTTAAGTTATGTGTTATGGTCAGTGAACACTTGGATATTTTTCTTTTTATATGTTTCTAAGATTTAATTAACTTACTATATAACATTTTGTTTTTCATTTACAACAACATCATAAATAATATTAATACAATTTATTAGTGATGAAATATCTTATTCTTTCAATGGTCTCCATATTGATGACTTGTCACTAAAATTATAGGGAAAAAATAATGAAATAATTTTTTTAAATTAATTGATAAAAGCTCACTATTTATTAATCTTTAATTTGATAAGATGCATTCAATTAATGAGTGACTGATTGATTCATTGAGGTGGACAAGTTTAAGAAAATTGAAAGAATTTAATATAACTTTACATTGATTTTTGTCTTTTCTGACTTTTAAAATAGGAAGGATATGATGCTCCACCAAATGACAACTATGAAATAGATATTGACAAATTATTTAGTTTTTAACTTATAATTTACTCATAATTGCTTTTAATCTAAGTTTGAAAAATCTAAGTTTGAAATTTACCAATTAAATTTCACATATTTTTTATATTTGAATAAATTAAAAATAGTTAAATATTTTTTTAAAAAAGTAAGCTTGAAATAATTACAATGATCATTGTTTTTTTTAATTAAATGAAAGAAAACAAAATTCATACCTTTATTCCTATCTATGTTTTATGAATAATCAATGAGTTTTGATATTATATGCATCAAATACATAAATAAGACAAATAATCTTTTCATATATTGATTATAAAAACATAAAAATTTACTTAAAAACCTTTATTCCATAGCACTGCTCTCCGCTGGCAAAGGTATTGTCGCTAACATTAATTACATGGAATCAAAACAAGTCATATGCAAATAGATGCCAAAGGTCCTTAGTTGTAAATGTGAACTCACAACCCAATTCACATGCCGACCGTATGAGGGCGCAAGGGTGGAATTTTATTGCAGTCTACGAGCGCACACCTTGAGTATTATTGCTTATCAATATTCTCAAGAATAAATAATTAAAATAATAATAATAAATAAAATATTAAAAAAACTAACTAAACATTAAAGTAAGCTAAATAAAAATAATAATAAATAATAGAATTAAATAAAAAAAAGGTAAAATGTAGTAATTGGTTAAGTATGTTAAAGGACATGGGACCAAATGAATGGGGTTGAGGGGTCACTTTTGATTTAGACAATGCAATCAAGTCTTGTATGGCACCTTACAAGAGTACTAGATTTTAGTCCAAGATTATCAATGCAATCAAGACCCCACTCAGCTATGAATCATTTTCCTTTTTTTTTTTTAAATTTATTTTTTGTTTTTTCTTTAAGTTTTGGTACAATTATTGCAACAGGCTTTGCAAAATAATAATAATAATAATAATAATAATAATAATAGTAATATCTTTCATATTTCCTAAATTCTATGTTTCAGAAAAAATAAAATAAAATAAAATCTTTTCCCCAGTAATATTGTTTATATATTATTTATGGGCCTGAGTATAGATTTCTTGTTAAACAAATAGTGATTTCACTCCTCAGTAACTACATGGCAGAGTAGTTTTTTAGAAGATCTATAAACTATTGTAACTAACGCATTTTTATACCTATATGTTATTTTGACAATTTTTTATAATTCAAAAATTTATAATAATATTATATTTTAAAGGTATTTCAATAACAATAATAATAATGGTATATTATATATATATATATATTTATATACATCTTCTAGTGAATCTCTCTTTTAATTCTGTTTAAAGAACTTGTACACAATTAAGTCTAAAAGTTATAATAACATTTAAGAAAAAAAAAAGGTAAGGTATAAACTAAAATAATAAAAAAGAAAAAGAAAAAAGAAAAGGAAAAATAAGTGCTGAAATCAATGTTTTGTATTGAACCTTAAAAAAGTTATGATTCTCATATAATGGCCCATGTTGCCCTTGCTTTATTTCTATGGGGTTTCTTTATTTCAGCTTTAATTAAAGCAACCCCTTTATTTTTTTTTTCAATATTTTTTTGAAAATCTAGATCTTTGCATATCAAAGTGAATTCTCAAGAATTATAATTTCTGTTCTCATTTTCTTGCTTTCTGTTTTTCTTGTCCCACATAATCAGTTTTGTTGCCTTATTTTTAGATTCCAGTAGAAAGTTTTTCTTCTTATTATATTTTTTATTTTCATGTGTTCCCAACTTATTTTTAAATTTTTTTTAATATCAAATAGTCAGAAATAGTATGAAAATATTCACATAATATTAGCTAAATTTTAAGTATGATGAAATCAACATCTAAGAAAAAAAGGTCATTATACCAAAAATTTAATGATTTTTCATTAGAAGTATGTTGCCTCAAAAAACAGAACTAGAAACAATTTTCTAGCCAAACAACTAAGCACAATAGTTATATTATAATGATCTAATATTAGTCATAAATAGCTAAAAAAATCACAAATTTAGCAAAAATTTAATTATGATGAAACAAACATCTGACAAAAAGGAGAAACTAGCAAAAAAATTTTAAGGCCTATATACACTAAAAATAAAAAAAATAAAAAAAAATAAATCATGTTAAGAGGCAAGTTCCATTTGTCTTCAATGACTAGGAAGCAATCAAAACAGAATCAAGCTCCTTTAATAAGGCAGAATTTAGCTGGACATTTAGCATCAAAGTAAGGCTTTATCAGGCCATTAAACAAAGTCTAAAAAACAGTTAAGATACCTTAGTTGTATAATAAAATAAAATTAATCAAATTGCATGTCACTAAAACAAGGAACAAAGTTTGCATGGTCCATAGACCATGGTACTACAATAATTTAGTCCTGCAAATCACCTCACATAACCCAATAAAGCATATCAGATCACCACCAAGTTCTTTCTCATTTATGCAAATCTAAATGCATTAAAATTAGAGATAACAAAAACCGAACTGACCCGTGATTTCCGATCCACTCCGCTCCGAATGGAGCGGCTTTAGATGGAGCAGGGTAGGTTTGATTTTTTTATACCCCGCCCCACTAATAATTTAATTTATTATAAATATTATATAATGTGGAGATCAATAAATTTTAAATTTCAATAAATTTTGTATGAGCGTGTTTTTATAAATATATGTTTTATAAAAAAAATCTATTTTATAAATATTTTTAAAAATTTTAATTATTTATTTGTAACTATGAGCGGAGCAGAGAGGGGGGTTTATGAAAACCGGGTGAGGCAGGAATGATAAAAGCGTGCCCCGCCCCAATGTCATCTCTAATTAAAACGAATGCAAACCACATCCCATTGCCATCCCTAATTAAAACGAATGCAAACCAAATTTCTCATAGGCTCATACAAGATAATGTCTATCATGTCACTATTTTGGCCCATGTATACACTTACAAAGTTGTGAAAACTGTAAAGCATTATAGTACACACACACACAGAGGGTACATGTAAAACACACAAGACAATGCTTGCAATCATACATGGATAGATGCATACACACAGGACAAGTGTTTACATGCATATGTGCATAAAAAGAGTCATACAAATGAATGCATGCAAACAGATAACACATGTACCACATTTACACACATGCAAAACACACATTCACATACGCATATGGAGTGTGAGTGTGGTCAATGTATATTTCTAGAGAGAGATGGTACTGTTGAAAACAATATACAAAAACAAAAAGAGGTTTGTCATAACATTGGTCTAGCATAGTCATACAAAAGGTGTTAAACGTGGGACATCTATTAGCAGTAACAAGTGAAAGACAACAAAAAAAAAAGTGAGTAGTTATGATGTCAACCATCAATGATCTGAGGTCCTCTGTATTCAACAACATGAAATAGGTCCTTGGGAATCTCAATCTCTTCCAACCAACCCTTTTGATCATCAGCTTTCCCTGCACTGGTGCCATCTGAGGAATGAAAATTTCATGTCAGTAAGACTCAGTAAATTGATGCTTCAGTGTTGCAGGCATTCCAGTTTGAGATTAAAAGTATTTGACTGCCATATCATTCAGGTTTACTAGCTCTATAATGGAATATCAGGAAAGATATACTAGTTAACAGGGGGATATTGCTGATTCTAAATCATCTATTCTTATGATCTTATGCGGTTATACAGATCATACTTATAACACTAAAGTCAAAAATATGAGTGCAAGTGGTGTTTCCCGCTAGTAAAGACTTGATGTCATCACTTCAAGAGTTCTGGATCACAGTTTTTACAAACATTAGCTGAATAGTTCTCCTCTTGATGCAATAAAAATATCAGGCTCAAATAAGACATAAATCCAAAATAAGCATGTGGTTTCAGACTGGAAGCAGCCTTTAAGAGTCACTTTTGCAGTATGCAGCTAGCATAAGTCAAAATGTGATCCACAGCTGGCAGCACAAATCACAGCAAATTAACACACATATGCGGAAGCACATGCGCCTCCACAGAAGCCAACAGTGAAAGCTAATAATTACGCTGAGACACTCAACTACTCAATTGTGTACCAGCAGTGCCATGCGATCTTAGTTGAATAAAACACTGAAAATTAAAGTTATAAGGAGGAAGATTATATTTGACAAATTCACAAAATATTACTACAAGCAAGAAAGTGTATACCAAAAGTGTCATGCTATATAATGAACATGGATTTGCACAAATGGTAATATCAGACCAACATTGAGTCCTTATATCCATTAGACTTAGTTCGAAATAATTGAAGTGTTGATGTGGCAAATCAGACAAAACAACAAGATAATAATTTATTATCATCATCAAATTCTGAGCCTGGAAATCACTAATCATCAAGTATGCTATTAAAAAATGCTTACTTTGGACATGGCAATAGGGATGCTCTTTGTAGTATGTGCAGTCACGGCCATCCTCATTCAAATAAGGAGGTCCTAGGACATCAAGCACCACACACGGAGTACTAGCTACAAAGGTATGGATGTTCCCTCCAGTGGTTGGGAAGAGAATGGAACTTTTGCATGGGGCGGCAAAAACAGAATCAACCACTAGCCTTGCCAGTCTCACTTCTGTCAAATAGGTAAAAGTTCATATGGCATTCAAGGAAACATTGCTAAAACAAATATCATGAGCCTTTTGGTTATTTTTCAGGCAAAAGCAGCACAGATAAAAGGGGTATGTGTACAAGTGCATTCACTTACACTTTGTGGATGGTGCTTTGCTGTCTACAACTCGAACAGGATCAACCCAGTCGTATGCTTTTATATGCATTGATCCTACCAGGAGCTTGCTGAGAACAGTCATTCCAGGGTGGTTGTGCAAAGGAATAACTGCTCCTGGAGGTAAAACGAGTATGCACAACTGCATGAATAGACGTGTACCCATATTTAAAATGTTTATTGTGGCAGCTTTAATTAATTTATAGGTACAAAGAAACTCAAAGGGACAAAATATTCCTAGAAAACATCTCAAAAAGAAAATAAAAAATCCCAATGTACATAGATAAATTCGTGCAAAACCAAACCCTTTTAATCCTTTCCCCAAGATAATTCTCGGAATCAGTTCAAAATGTCATATTACAGGTGCAAGCCTACTGAATAGTCCCTAATCAATATCTTTCAAACGCTAATGTATAAACACCACCCTCATTTTAGCAAATATTTCGACAATGATTTTCAGGGAAATGCTAGTTTGGCTTCACTGATGTCTCATGAGTCATAATTTGATTTAAAGAAGTTAAGTGGCCAACAAAAGAATGTCTAAGAACATCTGAAATTCTGAATCCAGCGCATTTTGTGTCACAGTTGTAGTAGATTAGCAAAGGACAAATTTCAATGATGTCAGTTGTATCTCGTCCTAGACTCCTAGTGGACTCCGTTCCTTAGTTGTTCTGCCTTTTGTAATCACCTTTCCGTTTTAATAAATCCTTTGTTTATCCAACCATCCAATAATGTACTGCAGATAAGAGTTAAAAAAACAAAGTTCAATAAATGGATATCTAAGAGATCTTATCCAATACCGAGAAGTTGTCACATTTATATGCTGTTGTATATGTGATTCTTGGAGTTCCATTGGAAGAACTTCTAGATTTGAAGGGAAGCATATCTGAGCGTAGACCAACATCTTCCAAACTCATTGTATCTGTATCAGATCATACCAACAATTTATCAGTACCAGGAAAATAGGTAAAAGAAGAAATCAATTACAAGTAACCTATTCAAGTTTTTGCTTAGCAAGGCTAGAAATGAAACAAACCAAAAGGAAATTAGAAAATAAACATTTACCTAAAGTCCAAATCAATTTTCCGTCCCAATAAAACACCAACGAACTCACAAATTCTCAAATTCTCTGTTCTTTTATTTGTTTCTTTTCTACATTTCCCAGTCCAGACCGATACTAATTAAGGACAAAGCATATTTAAATATGCACACACACGCACATTCATGGGAGTTCAAAAATTATATTCAATCTATACAAAAATATATAAAATTTATCTACTTTCCAATTCCTTTCCTTTTGTTTCCAAACAATCCTGCTATCCTAATGACTCAATTAAACAACACGAGCTAATTCTGGGCAAAAATTCCATAAACCATCAAAGCAAGCAAGCAACACATCCACGTCATTACCATTCAAAATGTCTTGGAGCTTGCAACTTGACCGGGAAACTAACCTAAAATCAACTCTCAATCAAAACCAAAAAAAAAAAATCAACAAAAGAGGATAAAGAATCACAGCAAACAAAGAAGCAGAAATCATAATTCATCATCTTTTCCAATCCTCTGTTTCCATATACTTCCCAGTTTACTTTCTTCTCTATATTTTCCCCAATCCAAAGAAGCCGTAATGACTCAACCAAACAATGTGGCATAATCCTATTCTAGGTCACAAACTGAGCTTCCTCAAGGCAAAAATATCACAAACCACCAAAACCATCAACACATTCCCATCACCACCACTCAAAATCTCATGGAATTCACAACCAAACCAAGAAACCAACCTAAAATCAAAACCTCAATTAAAAAAAATATATATTTTTTTCAACAAAAGAGGATGAAGAAGAACATCAAATTACCAAGCAGGAACCTAATCTTATCAACATCGAGAGGCGGCGGCACGGATCCAGGCCCCTTTGAAAACCGATCGGCAACCCAAAAACAATCTCTGGATCGGAGAACAACCACCATGAACCCGAAGCCTAACTCTTCTCTGATTCTCACCAGTTCTCCGCCTACCAGGCTTCTCCCCGTGCCGCCTACTCTTCCGCTCCTTCACAGGGCTCGATTCCAGTTCCATATCGATGAGATTTCGATAAGATTTGCGTGTGCGATCGAGGAGAAGAGATTGGAGATGAGAAGGAGACGAAGACTGGGGGGATATATAGGAAGAGCAAAACCAGGGGCCGAGGACTTCATGGAAGAATGGAAACCAGAAACCGCGCCATTTGAGCCCCTCTTATTCATAACGGTTGAATATTCTTTATTTTTTTTTTTCATATATACCCTTGTTAAAACAAATAATTAGTCAAATTATCATTTGATCCCTAAAAATTAGTCCTCAATTTAAAAAAAATTCAAAATTTTTATTGAGATTTTTAAAAAAAATTAAAAAAAGTAAGTATTGAATGACTCATGGCCTTAACGGCATTCGATGTTGTTGTAAAAAATGAGGGTGTGATAATCAAAAGTGTCGAGTTTAAGACTCATTGGATGCAATGATAATAACGGGATTGTTGATTATGGGTGCGGATTGACAGTCCAAACTCCTCGTTTTTGACTGAGGGTATGTCGATTGGACGATTAATTCTCAACTTGTATATACGCACCTAATGTATATAACACTTGTCGCTTTTGAAAAAAAAAATGGATAGTAATGGTATAAGTTAGAATTTTTTTTTTAATAAAGAGTTATTAAATTATTTATTATTAATGTAAACAGCTTGTTGGTATTTTTAATTAAAAAACAAAATAAGAATGAGAAAATTCAAAAATGTTTATTGAATCTAATGTTTTATGGAATATCCTTGTGGGTTTGATTCAGTAGCGATTATTATTTATTAATTATATTCAAACTTGTAATGAATTATGCCATAAAGTAGTAATTTTAAATTTTTTGATAAGAGACAAGGAAATATTAAATGAACATTATTGCAACTTTTGAATATTCAAGTAAATTTATATTATAAAAAAAATACAAAAAGAAAAAGCACCGATACATTGTGAAAAAACTTTAATTTTTCTCAATGATCCTTCAAATTTTTTATTTTTTTCGCAATATTCTTATTTTTTATCTTTTATTTTAAAATTCAAAATAGGATGAAAAATACCAACCTACCCTTTTGACAAAAAATACGCTAGAATGAGCTATATGCCCTTTTTCGGAGGATGAACTTACACTAGAATAAGTTATTTTTAGTATTTTTAATAAAATACAAATGAAAAAGGGAAATATATAAAATACCAATAGCCTCTTAACTATTGATAGCGTATCTAAGATATTTATTTCATAGAAAATCATAAATTCAATCCCAAAGCCTACATAAAGTTGGAACATATGTGTTTATTGAGTTTTCTTTTTGTTTATGTACATTTTTTTATTTTTTTAAATGAGAGTACTTATTGCTTATTTATAATATATATATATATATATATATATAGGACTATTCCTATGTGGACATCCATAAATAAAAATCTATGGATGCCTATTACCAGTCGTTGGATTTCGATCCAACGACCAATATTGATAAACAATAGTTACCATAATAATATATACAATAATTACTGTTTATCAATGTTGGTCGTTGAATCATCATCCAACTGATGATAAACGTCATGATATTTTATCATGACGTCTATAAGATGATTGTCATATATATATATATATATATATATAAAAAATATATAAAGTACACAAGGGCTTTTTTAATAGTATTCCTCCAAAAGAAAGAAAGAAAGAAAGGGGGTTTGCTAATAGTAATAATAATAATAATAATAATAATAATAATAATGTAAAGGGAAGAGGACACACAGATTTGGGGGTAGTGGTAAGTAAAAGAGTGGATAACCATTGACTCAGCACATGATCAAGGGTGGTTGTGTCTGCATCATGTCAATGATGGGCAATCTTGTCCTTTTCTTTTTTAACCTTTTTCCAATTTTCCATGTCCCATCTGCTACAGCACCCTGATTAATTTTGAAACCACGTGTGTAAGCCCCTCATTTATATAATTTTTTTATTTTTTTATAGATTTTTTTGTTGTCAGAAATTACATGTAAGTGAAATTACGTGAAAATGTTACATTTTAATTTACATCATTGCTGTTTGGTTTGCTGTAACTGAAAATGCTGCATTTAGTTTTTATTTGTTTGGTTTGATATAAGTAAAAAAATATGATCACCATGTAAGTGAAGGGGTTGAGATTACCCCCATTTTTTAGTACTATTATTAATTATTTAATACATTTCAAAAAATTAATTTAAACTAAAATAATTAATTTAATTTAATTTTTAAATTAATTAATTAATTTAATAAAGTATTGATTATATTTAAAAATAATATTTAGAAACTTAAATAACTAAGCCGAAATAATAATGAGAATCTTAAATAATTAAACATTAATTCAAAATAATTAATTTAACTCTCACTATGTAAGAAAAATAATTAATTAATTAATTTAATGATAATTTTATTAAATTAAAAATATGTAGTATTCTTTAATTCTATATTAAACAATATTTTCATATTTAAAACTAAATTAAATTTTTTATATTTTAAATAAAAAATAAAATTTAATTAAACATAAATAACTAAAAATTTAATTATGTTAACAATTGATTACCTCATAAGTTTTCATTTCTTTTTAATGCATAATGTGAAGAGTAAAGAATGGTGATTTTAACTCAAATGTTTTGCTGCATTTCAACTTACAACAAATTTTGTTATAAGTTGAAATATTGTAAAAATACACAAAACTACAAAATTTTTTACATGTAAAATTGATTTCACAAAAAACCAAACAGCATTATACATGTAAAACTAGTTATATTAAGCTACTTACAACTAGTTGCAGATAACTAAACAACTCCCTATATATATGCCCCTATAAGTTTTCATAATTATATTTATACCCTCAGTAAAATCAAATTCTCTGTATTCACTTTAAAATTCAATTTATCTCTCTATATATGTACTATATATATATATATATACACTCTTCTACTACCACATGTATATCATTAAAATAAACTATTACAAAATAAATAAATTGTGCATTTGCCACGACAAAATTTTTAATTAATATTTTTTGGTAATACTTTTAATTTTTTTTTTTAACAAATCCGACAAGCTTATATAAAGATATGAGCGTACACATAAGTTAAGAATTTGATCACCTAGACCCTCATCCAGTGATATGGAATTTAGGTTACAAGTCCATACCTTTAATTGGGAATTTATTACGACCACTATTGTATCTAACAACACTTAGGGTATGTTTGGATGCATAGTAAATTTTATAGTAGGAATTTTATTCCATATATAGGATTCAAAAATGATTCATGTGAAATTTACTATAGAAAAAATTCCTACGGAATGGTGTTTGGATGTACACAAAAATTTTTCTATAGGAATTTAAGTTTAAAAATAAAACTAGGTGTTATAAGTTTTTTTAAAAAAATAAGCGCTAAAACTGGACTTATAATTTAATTGTCATTTCTATCAACTAAACACAAACAAGCATTCTCTTTTGAGCTCACAACAGCCGATTGTGAGAATTAGATCGGGTCAATGTGTTCAAACTTTTCCAGATATCTTCTTTTTATTAATCTGCTATGAAAAGATGTAAATATTAAAAAGAGAGAATGAAAGATGAATAGTCTACTAGAGCACATCAACCACAACTGCTCTGTTTAAAAAAAGAAAAAACAGAAGTATTCTCATAAAACCATCCCTTAAGACCTTGCTTGGATGAAGTTTTGGGAAGGTTCATAAAGTAAGGTAAGGTAAGGTAAAGGAAGGGAAGGTAAGGGTTGAACTTATATTATGCTAGGGCAAGAGTAAAGTAAGGGAAGGTTGTTTAACTTTTTGTGTTTGGATTGAAGGTAAAGGAAAGTAAGGGTTGGTATTAATATTACTAAAATATCCTTGATATGTCTTGTGTTTTCAATATTTGTTATCCTAAAGTAATAAAAATAAAACAATATTACCAAAATAGGATACCTTTGAGATATAAACTCAATAATAAAAAATAATTATTATTTAATTAAAAATAATAATGTTTAAGAAAAAAAATACTATTTATTGTTAAACCGGAATAAATCAAAATACGAATATACAATGTTTTATCACAATAAAACAAAATACTAAGGGCATTTTATTATTCTACTAAGGGCATTTTCATCATAAAAAAATATGAACCCTTCTCAACTCTCCAATTTGGAGGGTTGAGAAGTGGAGAAAGTAAAATGAGGGTGTTTTTTCAACCCCCTCACCCCTCCATTTACCTCCAAAACCTTTACTTTATCCCCAACCCCTCACCCCAAGCAAGGGTTCAAACAACCCTTACCTCCAAAACCCTTCCCAACCCTCCACAATCTTTCACCCCAAGCAAGCCCTTAGATCAATAACAAGAGGAAATATGTGAAACACTTAAACCTATGATCAGGAACAAACGCATCTTGTCGAATAACATGTTTTATGGATCACTCTAGCAATTGGTGATTTGAGTAAATAAATCAGAAGAGACAACTTAAAAGCATTTCTCTCCCTCAACAGGAGCATAAGTAAACCATTCAAGCAATAAACCTATGTATCTACGTTAGTTCCATCAACTTCCCTTACCACACCTTCAATTTTATTTTGAATGGTAAAATCTTTAACAATACAAGGCTGCCTTGTGCTTCCTGAATTAACATCTTTCTCCAAATCGACCTCTGAAACTACACCATCCTTGCTTTGAGCAGACAAAACATCCTACGATCAAGCCCTTGGTCCGAACTCTCCGATCAGCGTCCTCTGCAGCACGGGAGAATATTGCTTGTGCGCTTCTTCGGCTCTCGTATTCTGATGCCCTCAAGACCGGCGATACCGCCACTTGTCTCCATGTTGGAATCTGGCAGGGCCAAGGCGAAGAAGGACTCAGCAACGACGCTCTACGCACTGTGCTTGATGAAAAAGAACAAGATCCGGGCAGTGGAGACGGGGATCATGAGGCCGTTCTTGGAGATGATGACGGAGACATAAGGGGGGATAGTGGACAAGGCTGGGTGCATGCTCGGCCGAGTGGCGACGGAGGAGGTAGGCCGGGCGGTGGCGGTGGAGGAGGATGGGATTCAGATTCTCGTCGAGGTCGTCGAGATCGGCACTCAACGCAGATTATACTCCACTTGTCTTTATGCTCTGGATGAGAAGGCCGGAGCGGAGGAGGAAGTTTTCCCAATCAACGCTTTGCCCGAAATATGGAGGGAAAAAAATATTTTGGGGTCACCTCTTTAACAAATTAGTATGGAATCCTAAGATTCTATACTAATTTTATACTGTCAAAATTGTATCCAAACACCATTTATTATATTTTCCTACATAATACTAAATTCCATAGGAATGGTAGTGGTACCCAAATAGGCCCTTAAACTCTTAAATCCCTACATCAACTCCCAAGCCAATGCGGGCTATAAATTTTTTGGTTTTAAATTAAACTTATTTCATTCATTACATTTATATTCTAAAAATTTTATTTATAATGATATTTTCTTTTACATATGCATCTCTAAAAAATTTTAAATCAGGTTTTTCAATACTCATAGATAAAAAATAAAATTCTATTTGTTTATTATAAAAATTAATATTTATATTATTTATAATATATTTTGATAGTGCATATGCGGTGAAAAAGTATATATGCCAACAAATTTAAATTAGAGTGATACATATTATATTTGATTTTTATGGAGAGGTGAATGTTTACTTAGATAAATTTTCAAGAGTTTATAAGTAAAAAAAAATTCAAATATTTTTTATCCCAAATATAACTTACATATTTGGTTTTGATATTTTAAATTTTTTTTCTTCTTGTTTCTAATTTTCTTAATGATTGTCAATGACCTACCAAAACTACTCAGTTTAGATGATTAACAGTACTAATTTTAAGTCGTTTGAAAGAAATAAGAGATGGTAAAAATTTGATTTTCACGTAAAATAAATTTTACTTCACGAAAGTTTGAATTCAATGCAAATTTTACCAATGACATGTGAGACATTAATTTCACGTACATCTTTTAATTAACCCATGGACTTATCCCTTCGCAATATATATATATATATATATATATATATATTAATGACCTAGCTGAGTTTTGTACAAGCTCCAGCTTGGTAGAGTAAAGTTGACATGTTTTTCCCTGCAACCTCATTCAATCATGCACTAGTTAATGTACACCTCGGAAGGTAAAAAGATAATTTTATAAAAAATTAATTAAATTTACAGTAATAATAATAGGTTAAGAAGTACACTTTAAAAATTGGGAATTATTTAGTTATTAAAAACATTAGGGACATGTGTTTTGCCCTTTGTTGAAATTTCATTTTTGTGGAATCTAACATATACATCTGGATTAATTATAATGCGCTATTTTACATAAATAATTTTATTTACTAAGTTTGCTAATGGCATTATCCAAATAAAGACAAAGTTATTATAAATTCAAAGATGCGCATAAATTTTTTAATTAAAATAATTCACATGTTTAAATTACGTAGTTGAATAAAATTAATAATTTATATTTATCATTTTCAAAAATTATGACAAAAAAGGGAAAATATCTGCACATTATAAAATTTTTGGAGTTTATATTTCAATTGACAAAATTGACTTTTTTTTAATGGATTTATCGTAAATCTATAACAAACTAGATGGCACAAAAGTTAAATTTTCTTTTATTAAGAGTTTTTATTAATATATATATATATATATATATACTCATGTAAAACTTTGAAACTATACTGATATATTCATAAAATTTTAGTTAGATATATTAATATTAAGGGTTATCAACTAAGTATGTTTTTAGAATTACTGTTCTCTAAAAAAATGTTTGATGATGATATAACAGTTTATACAAAAAAAAAATTATACAAAATAACTATTGTTAGGAACCTTTGGGCTAGTCCAATGGTAACTACCCATGGTTGTAAGTGAGAGGTCTCGAGTTCGAACCTCTCAGCTTACAATTTATATTTAGGGTCTCCTGTGGGAGTTCTGTGTGAGGATTTCATCTCGTTCTCCCCTCCAGGGTTGCATGGCAGGGGGATTATTCTCGGGGAGGTCATCTCGGGGAGTTCCGTGAGATTTCATCGTGCTCCCTCCCGGGTGCATGGCGATTATTCTCGAGTCTTCAGCATCGTGCATCTCGTACCGCTTGTCGCTTTGTCGACTTTGTCAAAAACTGTTGTTTATTATACATAATTAATATTTGACACTATTTTTGGTAGTAGACATAGGATGATGGTAGTTATTAGGGGTTGTTTGTTTGCAAGGCTTGGATTGGGAATGGGCCCAATGCTTTGTTTGGTTGGCAAGCTTGGGAATGTGGGAGGAATCTATGAGGAATGAGATGAGGGGAGAGGGTTGATTGGCATTCACCCCAATTGGTTGAGGAATGCCCAATCCGGATGGTGAAATGTCCATTTTACCCTTGACTTTAAAACTTTATCTATATATATAAGAAAAATGTTGAGAATATTATAAACAAATAATAATGATAACATATTACAAATAAATTAATACTATAAAAAAATACAACAACAACAATAACAATAAATTAAATTAATATTTGACACTATTTTTGGTAGTAGGCATAGGATGATGGTAGTTATTTAGACTTATATCCAATGGTATTATGGGGCATTTTTGTATTTGAAATCTAAGAATGTTTTAAAAGATGCCTCCAATACAAATCCTGTACAAATAAATATGTTTCAATATTGAGTACGAAGAATTATATAAAAATTAAAATCGTACATTAATATTTATAAAAATGATAATTTTATAAACAAGAAGGTGTTGCATAGATAAGTACTAGATAACTCCTTAAAACTTGGAAACTTTGACGTTGCCCCTTTAATTTATTATTTCTTAACTTATTTTATAACCTCTAATTATTATAATATTTATTTTTAAAAAAGATGCATTGGCACATGAAAAAATATACATCAAATAAAATAAAAATTAAAAAAATCAAATCCTCTGCTGTAAAATTTATGAAGAAGTCTATATAATTAGAAAATTATGTAATTCTCTACAGTGTTATAAATTTAAAAATTTAGAGGGTGTCCATACAAAAATGGGTTTCTATAAATATTCCTAAATTTTCTTCTAATTATGAATTTTTCTTTCTTTTTCCATCTTCGATTGCATGATCGTCGCTCGCGAGCTCCTCCGTCGCGAAAATCTCAGGTGAGCGTCGATATCCGCAAAGATTCATTTCGATCTGGTCACTGATTAGGGTTTTCTTTGATTCCCATGCGTCGAGAACAATCAATTTATGGATCTATTTTGCTACGTTATGATGTAAATCTTAAATCTCTCCGTGTTGGAATCGTTCTAGGGTTTGTTTTTTGTATTTAGGTTTTTTTGTCTGAATTTGAGGCCAGAATGGGATTTATTAGTTATGAAATTAGGATTTGGAGGTAGTTTGTTAACTTTGTTTTCGTGATGGATCGTTTCATTTGCGTTAATCTTGGCATTTGGGGGAAAATTGAATCTTGTGAACAAATATATGTGTTTCGATTTATTTTTTTTAATTTCTGTTTTTTAAGCTGAATGCTGGAATTAAGGACTAGTTTTGATGGATTTCCAAGTCAAAATGCTGAAATTAAAAGATGCTCATTGATATACATGGTCTCAAGTTCGTCATTGTGATTCACAAAGATTTGTGACACTTCTGTGTAATTGTCTCAGTGGTTGCTAGTGGTTGTGCAAAATGGTGAAGCTAACGATGATAGCACGTGTGACTGATGGTCTTCCATTAGCTGAAGGATTGGATGATGGTCGTGATCAAAAGGATTCTGAATTCTATAAGCAACAGGCAAAGCTACTATTCAAGAATTTGTCCAAAGGGCATAATGAAGCTTCTAGAATGTCACTTGAGACTGGTCCTTACTTGTTCCAGTATCCTATGATATACTTCTTATTAGTACACGTATTATCTGAAATTAGGTTCCATTTAAGCTAGATTGATTAATGCTGCAAAAAAAAAATGAATTCAGTCCATCATAGAAGTACCATACTGTTGAATGTTAAATATATATGTTTTTAGACTAATAATAATCATCAGCTGGCGTATTCTTTTTCTAAGCAATTTATGTGACATTCCCATTGCTTTAGTTTTATTTTCATTTGTTGATGTTAGATTACACCTCAAGATTGGTAAATATGTAGAAGTAGTAAAGTTTGTTTTCAAAGAAAAAGTGGATTAAAACCATAACCTCCTTTATCTAATCTCAAATAACTCTGGGGAGTAATTTTCTTGTGCTTACCAATTTTTGAAGAAGGGACATTTTGAGCTGAAGGTTCTGATCCTACTCGCCCAGTTCGTAGGATGACTATATGCACAATTATAACCATATAGATAGTAATTTAACCTTTTTTGTTTGCAATGTGCACTAATTGTTGCTGTATTATATAGTAGTTTGAGTAAATATAGAAATAATTCTTTTGTTCTCTGTATTTATTTTTTCTCTGTTTTATGCATCCAAACTGTTTGGCATCATATTGCTAGTAGTTCACTGTTGCCCTTGACTCAAGTTTATAGTTATATCATTGAGAACCGTGTTTGTTATTTGACAATGTGTGACCGTTCCTATCCCAAGAAGCTTGCGTTTCAATATTTGGAAGACCTTAAAAGTGAGTTTGAGAGGGTCAATGGAAGTCAAATTGAAACTGCTGCAAGGCCATATGCTTTTATCAAATTTGGTATGTTGTAATTGGAAGCAGGGTTACTTTTATTTGACATTTAGATTTTGGTCATATAATTTTCTGGTGATTTTTAGAAATTTTGTATTTTTGCTGTGGTAGATACATTCATACAGAAGACAAAGAAGCTGTACTTGGATACTCACACCCAGAGGAACCTAGCAAAGCTGAATGATGAACTCTATGAAGTTCACCAAATAATGACCCGCAATGTGCAGGAGGTTCTTGGTGTTGGTGAAAAGTTAGATCGTAAGTCCACACTAATATTTATACTTCCTTATTTTCCATTGCCTGAACTTTTTTTTTTAATTAATGATTCATAGAGTGGGACTTTGATTCTAAGATTGTTGATCATAACATGAGGCCATAATATAAATGAGACATATGAAGAAAAACATTTCATGATGATCTGTTCAAAGTTTCATATTTTCAATCGTTATGCGTGGACACATATTAAGTTATTAGGACTTTGTTGCCGTAATTTCCATAAAGACAAGCCTCCAAAGGTGATATGCATTTTCTAGTCCTCATGGCCTCATAAAAGCACCCTTAAGTTTCTTTCATTAATGAAAAGTTTCTAAGGTCTTGCGCTTCTTCAAAATAATTATAGTCTATCTGATTGTGCGATAAACTTACTCTATAAGCAAGTTGAAATGTTGATATGCACAATGTAAGTGAAATGTCAACCATTGAAAGTGCTAACATTGAATTTCAGCAACCTGTGGTTGTAATCAACAAATATCTCAGAATATTCTAGAGAGAAAAGTATTAAATTTCTAATTAAATATTTGAACATTAAATACCATGCATGAACAATAGAAATTAGGGTACATCCTATTAGGTTAATTGTTGATAAGTGACTTTTAAAGAGTTTGTGGCATGTTATTGACATTTCCTGGGGCACTTTGGGGCAAAGGAATATTGAAGTGGGTATATATAGTATTGGTTGGAAAAGTGAGCCTAGGGATGCAGGGAGAAGGTATAAAGATGCCTACATGCAAAGACTATAATCTAGTTTGAACATGATAATTAATATGCATGGCATTCATTATTGTGTAAGTAGTTTGAAAGTGAAGAACGAGTCTAAAATTAAGATGCAACCTACAAGCAATCTTGGATGAAGACTATATAAAGACACTAGTTTCTTTCCTGCCAGTTCTCTTTTTCCTAAATTGAGGAAATGGTTGGCAGAGAAATATTGGTGCATTGGCTTAAAAGGGTTCAACTGCTTATGTCAAAGAATATCCTGACTATATAAGGTAGCCCCAGCCTCATCATATTTGTTCGCGGACTTGGCTTTTCTCAATCTGATGAATCAAAGCCGATAACATGAGCTTTCCTCTTTCTCTTTCTTTCATAAGTTGTCAGTCCGTTATGATATGTTGTTAATATAATTTAAAGTGGTTAAAGATTAAACAGAAAACTGTACTGGTTTCATTGGTTTTATCTTGAAAGATGTATTGTGTTCTTACACCACTGGATTGAGTTGCCTACGTACCTCTAAATCCACGATCTGATTGGAGTCAGATAAATTCTGAAGCCATGACAGGAGAAGAAAGGTTTCTTTTAGGTTCAATCATTCGTTCAGTACTCTCCTTTTGTGTTTGCATTTTAATAGTTATACTTTTCTGTACTTCTTACATAGGCCTAAGCTTGTTGGGGTCTTACTACTTTAACAATTAAACTAAGTAAATTGAAAAATGATACTGACGTCCATCTCCGGTTGATGACCTCTCAAAGTTGGATGGGAATATGACCTGAAATAGACACACCAGTACCAATTAATCACAAGGAGATGAGGTGTAGGACTTTACATGACTCATTTGACTTGAATCACCCTGTTTGCCTCCAATTACTTTTAAAGTAAATGAAAATCAATTCTTCAAGATTTAAGTTGCCTGAATCCACATCTTATGTGTCTTAATGAACTGATCCCTTTGGTTTAACTATTTTAAAATCAGCTGCAAACCGTCTAACAATTTGATTATGGCCTTATGCATACTAAAATGCCTGTCATAAGTGATCTGGTTTAGATCCTTGAACATCCCATGTGTCTTCCAGAATGAATGCAGTAAACCTGGAATACCATGATCTGCCTTAACAAGTAAATGTGAATGGCACAGATTATGACTACATGAACTAGGAGTATTGTATATGCTTCTCATCTAAAAAATAAAGGTGACTCTTCCTCGAAAACCCAAGTCAATTCTTGATGGGTTCAGTATGACTGTAGAAGATTTTTTAACCTTACACTACTATCCACTGATGTTTATATTAATGTCGAGCATACATTGGTTTATTGATATACACTTTTTGGTAGCACATAATGATCTCAAACATGTAGTGAAATACTTAGTAGGTTGGCATCTGAATCTCTGGTCTTGAACTTTGTCCCTAGTATATACTATTTGGTTGAATTTTTTTGCTCTGTTTGGCAGAGGTTAGTGAAATGTCAAGTAGGTTGACATCTGAATCTCGCATCTATGCAGACAAGGCCAGAGATCTAAATCGACAGGTATAAGATGCTTTACATTGTATTTAATATTTGTGTGCAATATACTCATTTGTCTATCCCTTACTGATTATGTTCACAGCTTCATTACTTTTATTCAGTCGATCTACCAAGTTTTTTTTTTGGTTGATTTTATATTGGTGATCATTTATCTGGCCTGATTTATCCAGTCAATCTTGAGCTATTGCCTTACCTGGATTAATATCATCATATGCTTCAAGTGCCTTTTGCAAGGATAATCCATGAGAAATACTTCGTGCTACATCTAAAATTGCATCTTTAAATTAGATTTTTTAATATTTTGAAGCACAACAATCCATTTCTGCTTATTCCAATGATGACAAATTAATGGAAACATCATTGATGACTCCTTGGCTCCAGACTTGGTGGGAAAGACCTTTTTATGAAGCAAATGTTTGGTCCCAGTGGCTTATGTTTTTCCATCACATAATTTAAGTCAAAATTATAGTTGATGGCTTTGAATGGTAGGAGACACACACACACACACACACTAGGAAAGACATGAAAACATGAAAGATACAAAAAGAGCATGTGTTTGGCTAAAGAAGAGTACTGATTCAAGTTAGTAGCTCTTTCATTGTTTCTTTAAATTATCACTGATGCTGTTGAACATCTATGAGATATACCATCATGGTTTCTTTTTACAGGCTTTTATACGGAAATGGGCTCCAGTTGCAATTGTGCTTGGCATTGTCCTGCTGCTCTTTTGGGTCCGAACAAAGATCTGGTGACTGAAATGCAACAACTCCCAGAGGATTTTCTTCACAAACTCTATCTAGATTTTCCGATGACCTAATTGAACCATGCAGACATCTAGATTGGTCCTCGAGTTCTCTCCTAATCGTTTAATTGCACATTTGAGGAAACCCTATTTAGGCAGAAGATATCAAAAATCTTATTCTTTCTCCCTTTACCTACACCAGCGTCATTATAAACTGCATTCCAATTTTAGCTTAGACTTGCAAAAATTACAAGAGATAGTGCAGTTGATCATTTTGTTCAACTTGAAGAACAGAAATTTTTTCCAACGTAGTTGCTGCAATATGTTTGTGGCCATGTGCATGCTGTTCCTAATTTACTTTTGAGTCTTCAGTGTCGTGCGTTTTTGTTGCCATTATTATTATTTTTTTTACAAAAAGGAAAGAAGTGTCCTCTCATCAAAAAGAAGTCAGGGATGTGCATAAGTGTGAAGCGCAACTGCAAGCTCAACATGGATCTATGCTTTCACTTTGCGTTGGTTTTGGGATTTAATCCTGGGTCTTCTCCGAAATGAATACCTAAGCAAGGATTCGATATCAATTAACTAATATTTAATATTGGAGGTTTCTACCAAATTCTTGCATTTAATATTCAAAATATTTGAAGGTTGTTTGTTTTTTATATATACTGTATTTTTTT